>NC_089757.1:36283264-36288264 GCF_040412425.1 Macrobrachium rosenbergii | reverse complement strand
TTTTACTAAGTACATCTGAAGTTTCTCTCTCTCTCTCTCTCTCTCTCTCTCTCTCTCTCTCTCTCTCTCTCTCTCTCTCTCTCTCTCTCTCTCTCTCAAGTAAATATTTATTTTTTATTTTCATATAAATCGTGGACTTTCTTGTTACAAGCTGAAGATTTACATATTTTATATGATTGTCACTTAAATTGCATTAATTTTTATTTTACTAAGTACATCTGAAGTTTCTCTCTCTCTCTCTCTCTCTCTCTCTCTCTCTCTCTCTCTCTCTCTCTCTCTCTCTCTCTCTCTCTCAGAAGTAAATATTTTTTTATTTTCATATAAATCGTGGACTTTCTTGTTACAAGCTGAAGATTTACATATTTTATATGATTGTCACTTAAATTGCATTAATTTTTATTTTGCTAAGTACATCTGAAGTTTCTCTCTCTCTCTCTCTATCTCTATCTCTCTCTCTCTCTCTCTCTCTCTCTCTCTCTCTTGAAATGATTTTCACTTATTTTTAAGTGAATCCGGGACTTTTTTTTTCACATACAAGCACATCTAAAGTGGTCCTCTGTCTTCCGCTTTCTCTCCCTTACTGTCTTGTAATTGTTTTATGTTATTTTAAGACAAATTGACTTTTATATGCATTCTAGAGTTTCTTTATAACTTTAAGTGGTAAAATACTTTAGTACTTCTTTAAGTTTAAGTGGCAAATACTTAAATTTCCTTTGAGATTCGTAGGCAGTAAAAAAGGCACGCCAATCTCACGATGGATTAAGCCTCTCTTCTCCTTAACGCCATATTTGAAAGCAGGGGTACACTCCCCCCCTTCCTCACCTCCCTCCCTTCCCATCTCCTCCCCATCCCCATCCTCCCCTCATTTCGATTCTCCCCCCCGCCTCTCTCTCTCTCTCTCTCTCTCTCTCTCTCTCTCTCTCTCTCTCTCTCTCGAGTGCACCCATCTTACTCTACCCACTTCTTCTCCCCCATCTTTCCCCTTCACGGAAGAACGCACCGTTTAACCCCTTCTAGCACTTGCCCCTCCCCCAAAATCTAACCCTCCCCATTCCCCCTCATCCCCCTTCTTCCCCTTTTAGTCTTTGGATGATAACTTGTAACGCCATCTCCCATCCCACTTACTTTATGGAAGGGGAGTGGGATGGGGGAGGGGGTGGGTTATTTGTATGGAAAGGGGGTGTAGGAATCACTGATGATATTTTGTATATCTACTGTCATCAGAAGAGCGATGAGAAACTGGATGACAGTATAATGTAAGAATGGAGATATTCTTTTGTGCGATGTCTGTGGTATATATATATATATATATATATATATATATATATATATATATATATATATATATATATATATATATATATATATATATATATATATATATATATATTCTACCGGCTTTGTCTGTCCGTCCGCACTTTTTTTGTCCGCCATCAGATCTTAAAAACTACTGAGGCTAGAGAGCTGCAAATTGGTATGTTGATCATCCACCTTCCAATCATCAAGCATACCAAATGACAGCCCTCTAGTCTCAGTAGTTTTTATTTTATTTAAGGTTAAATTTAGTCATAATCATTCTTCTGGGAACTACATAGGATAGACCACCACCGGGCCGTGGTTAAAGTTTCACGGCCCACGGATCATACAGCATTTTACAGAGACCACCGAAAGTTAGATCTGTTTTCGGTGGCCTTGATTACACGCTGTAGCGACTGTACCAAAAACTCGATTGTGGCAAAGTGATTGCGCCGAAGAAACTTCAGCGCATTTTTTTGCTTGTTGGTATTGTATCAGTTAAATTATTAGTAATGCGTTTATTGATTTATATTAAAAATATATGCGACTGAAGAGTGACTTAGCCAAATTCACGTATTAATCACTCGTTTATATGCTTACTCTCACATTGTTTTTCTAATTTTTGGTTACCCTTATTCATATTTTCACTGTTTCCTATCCTTTATTCTCTCCTTCTCTTGTTCCCGAGATTGGCTGTTCTTTCAGACAAGGCATCCGACGACACACGATACCGCTAAGCAAACTCGAAGGGGTCGAGGAGGGGGGGAAGGGGGTAGGGGGACCTTCTACCGCTGTACCCCTCCCTCCCCCATTTTTAAAATAATGTAAAGAAATAGATGTTATATAAAATCATTCGGGAAAACCACTTCATTTAAGAAAATGAGTGACTGTTGAAAATTGGTGAGGAAATGAAGTATGCTTGTAATTCTCGCTACAAGAAGAATAATGAACTTCAATAGTATTAGTGTCAAGTTACCCCCAAAGGACCTTTCTTCAGATGGATGGCTGTTTGTGTGTGTGTTTGTTTGTTTGTTCTCTCTCGTTGGTATGCGTATTTATTCATTAAGTTATTTCTCCTTTCATACGTATGCATGGTTATCTATATATTTATTTATTCTTGATGATGGTGTAATGCTAAATTGTACGTTGGGAGAAATCTTCAGTTTAAAAATCAGCTGAAAAATAAGATACATTAATATGTATCAGATGGCTGTGTGTGTGTGTGTTCTCTATCGTAGGTATACAAGTTTATTCATTAATTCATTTATCATTCATACTTATGCATGTCTGTTCATACATGTATTCTTGATGTTAGTTTACGGCTAAGTTATTGGTGAACGAGTATTATTCACTTCCAACTGCTGATTAGACAAAATATACATAAGTATGTATACATCAGATGCTGTTCGCTCTATACACAGGCATACATGGGTGTGCTGTGAATATTTATGCAAAACACTCATTGCTATATTTTAATACAGACACGTGTGCACATATGCCTATACACGTACACCAACCGTTTCAGCTGCTTATTATGCTACTGTGTACCTGGGAACACGTCTTGTACCTGTTGTGTACCGTAAGGAAATTTACATAAATAAATGTTTGATTTGACAAAAACCAAGGTTTGCTATAAACCAGTTTTCTGTCAGAGGCTTGATTGGTTCCCGCTCTCGTTCTCGGAAGTGGAGAGAGAGAGAGAGAGAGAGAGAGAGAGAGAGAGAGAGAGAGAGAGAGAGAGAGAGAGAGAGAGGTATCACTGATAGTTTGGAATGATCTTATATGAGTGTACAATTTTCATTTTGCTTTACGCAGCTTCTAGGTGATTTGAGAGAGAGAGAGAGAGATCACTACACACAGCTTCAAGGTGATTCAAGAGAGAGAGAGAGAGAGAGAGAGAGAGAGAGAGAGAGAGAGAATCACTGTTAATCTGTAATTATCTTCTATGGATGTACAACTTTCAAACAACTTCGAGGTGATTTGAGAGAGAGAGAGAGAGAGAGAGAGAGAGAGAGAGAGAGAGAGAGAGAGAGAGAGAGAGACTGAGACTTTAACAGCCTGCCTTCTCGTTTGCATGTGGGTCACACAATTAGCAGGGCAGGTCATTCCCATTGTGTTAGAGCTTACAGAGCACAAGAAAAGGCGTCACGGAATCCCCAGTCTAGGTTTGGGAAAAAAAGGAAGAAATGGAGAAAAAGAAAAAAAATGACAGGGAAAAAATAAGAGAGAGAGAGAGAGAGACAGAGAGTGGGAGGGGGGCGGGCTTATTAATGCCCAAAAATCGTGCAGGAAAAAGGCGAATGTCAGGAGACGTAAGGATCACCATTCTTCATGGATTACAGATCAAATCGGACCTGCTGCTGATTTGGTTCGTGTTGGGGTTATTTGTCTTAGGGCCGAATTTTAGATGATTTGCCTTTTCTGTGATTGATTTCTCTCTCTCTCTCTCTCTCTCTCTCTCTCTCTCTCTTAAATCAGCTTGAAGTTTTATGTAGCAAAATGGAAATTGTACATTCATCGAGGATCGTTCCAGATTAGAAGTGATTTCTCTCTCTCTCTCTCTCTCTCTCTCTCTCTCTCTCTCTCTCTCTCTCTCTCTCTCTCTCTCTCTCTCATTGCTTAGGTCTGAAATGTCAGACAGGATTTCTTTAGTAAATCTCTCTCTCTCTCTCTCTCTCTCTCTCTCTCTCTCTCTCTCTCTCTCTCTCTCTCTCTCTCTCTCTCTCTCTCCTCTTAAATCAGCTTGAAGCTACATGTAGCAATATGAAAATTGTACCTTCATAGATGAGGTACTTTTGAATTTTACTTTAACTCCGGTCGGCAAAACACAAATTAAATTATTATTATTATTATGTGTGTTATTATTATGTGTTATTATTATTATTATTATTATTATTATTCAGAAGATGAACCCTATTCATGTTTAACAAACCCAAAGGGACAGTTGAAAATCCATCGTCGAAAGAATACGGCCTTCAGTTGAGAGAAGTACAGAAGGCAATAGGAAATACAGAAAGAGGAGATCATTTATTAGAAAAAAAATTAAGAAATAAATAAATAAATATATAAAAACTTAGGTAAATTATTAAAATAAAAAGAGAATTGCTTTAGGGTAGAAATGCGTTGTATCTTCGCTTGGACTTGGAGGTTCCAGTGTGACAAACAAGACAGGGTGCAGATTTTGGACACATAACCCATCTTACTGGTGGGGGGTGAGGGGGAGAGGTGAGGACATGGACACCTTCCACCTCCCCTCCCCCTATCCCTCCCCCTCCCCCTCCCGCCGCAATCGGTTGTCCCAACGACCGTTAATAACACTTGGCCGGTCTTGAACGAGGTGATATCACCATAGTTAGGAAATTAAGGAATTATACTACATGGCTCAGTCCCCTTGAACAAGTGTGCAATGTCTTCGACCTAAGTGAGTGTTTGTGCTTTTGTTTGTTTGTGTGTTGTGGGAATTTGTAACTGGATGATGAGATTGTAGCAATGAGATTTGAATTTTGATGATTGTAATCCATTTTACTTCCATTTTTATCTATTTATTTATTAATGTGTTAATTTTTTTCAATAGCTGATATATTCTTTCAGTATTTCCTATTACCTTCTGATAACTTCTTTCAAATAGCCACCGTCGTATTTTTTGGAAGCTCAGATTTCAAGTCAGTGGTGGGCTTGTTCCGTATGAATGAATTGTGTTCATC
>NC_089757.1:36260764-36278264 GCF_040412425.1 Macrobrachium rosenbergii | reverse complement strand
GTGTGTGTGTGTGTGTGTGTTTGTGGGTAGGTTGCAAAATAATTTTTTTCGACCGAAGACGGTTTCAAGTATATTTACAGTATGGACTCCTTTTATGTATACATCCGTTCCTGTGCGGTTTTCGCTTTGTGTGTATGTGTGTGAGTTTGTGTGTAAATAGCTTGCAATAATATTATTTCAACCGTTGACCGTTTCAAATATATTTACAGTATGGATTCCTGTATTTTTTTTATTGTAAAAATTCGTTCCTGTGCGGTTTTCGCTTTGTGTGTTTGTGTTTGTATGTGTGTGAGTTTGTGTGTAAATAGCTTGCAATAATATTCTTTCAGCCGTTGACGGTTTCAAGTATATTTACGGTATGGACGCTTGTTTTTTCTTTTATGTAAACATTCATTTCTATACGAGATTGGCTTTTTGTGCGTTTGTGTTTTTGTGCGTGTTTGTGCGCGTGTGTACCTTGCAACAATTTCATACTAACTAACAACTTTTTCAAGTATATTTACAGTATGGAGTCTTGTATTTATTTCATGTAAAAATTCGTTTGTGTGTGTGTATGTTTATGTGTGTTTGTGTGTACGTTCTTGTGTATGTGTTTGTGTAGATTGTAACAGTATCATTGTAATCGACAACTTCTTCAAGTATTTATACAGTATAGCCGCTTGTATTGTTTTATGTAAGCATTCGTTCCTATACGATTAAAATAAAAAATTTTAAATCTGTTTTGGTCTCCGAATTGTCGCTCAATATATCTGCCTTGACTTTCATTCCTCTGTCCATGTTAATTGCATTATTCATCGTTCCATTTATTTATTTATTTATTTGCTTTCTGTTTCTTCTCTCCCTTTCTGAAACATCCTCTTCTTTCTAAGTAATCTTGGCATTTCCCCTTCCCTTCCCTTTCCCCCTCCCCCCTCCCCCTCCCCCTTCTATGTCAGCCCACTACCCCCTCCCTCCCCCCTCCCTAAGGCGTAACCCCTCTGCGAACATTATCTTAGTCGTGTCGAAGGGATGCCTACCTCCCCCCCAACGGGAAATGGGATGGAGGGAGACGGGTGGCCCGGGGGAGGAGGGGGGTTATGCAGACAATGAGCGAGGCATTTAGAGTATTATCTTGTTTGTTGTGACGCCGGGTTATGGATGAGAGTTACGGGGTTATAAGCTGGCGCGGTTGTAGGAGTAGAAATAGTAGTAGAAATAGTTCGGATGGCTGTGGTGGGGTATAGACGGGTTTCTGCCCTTCCCCCCTACCCCCTACCCCCCCATGTGAGATTTTCTTCTTCTTCTTCTTCTTTTTCTTCTTCTTCTTTCGAAGGGAATATTCGTCACTTTGTTGCCGATTTTAAAATGTTTTTCATAAATCACTAGAATTTTTTTCTTTTTTATAAATCACAAGAATTTATTTTTTTTTTCATAAATCACTAGAATTTATTTTTTTTATAAATCACTAGAATTTATTTTATTTTATTTTCTATCTATAGCATACCTTCCCCCGTACCCTCCCCATGTGAGATTTGGGGAGGGCTAAGGTTTTTCCTTCTTCTTCTTCTTCTTCTTTCGAAGGGAATATTCGTCACTTTTTTGCCGATTTTAAAATACATTTTATAAACCAGTAGAATTTTTTTTGTATTTATCACTAGGATTTATTTCTTATTTTTTAATCTATAGCGTACCCTCCCCCTACCCACCCATGTGAAATTTGGGGAGGGCTAAGGTTTCTTCTTCTTCTTCTTCTTCTTCTTCTTCTTCTTCTTCTTCTTCTTCTTCTTCTTCTTCTTCTTTCGAAGGGAATATTCGTCACTTTGTTGCCGATTTTAAAATGATTTTTATAAATCACCAGAATTTATTTTTTTATAAATCACTAGAATTTATTTTCTACTTTTTTATCTGTAGCATATCTTACCCCCCCATGTGAGATTTGGGGAGGGCTAAGGTTTTTCCTTCTTCTTCTTCTTCTTCTTCTTTCTTCTTCTTCTTCTTCTTCTTCTTCTTCTTCTTCTTCTTCTTCTTCTTCTTTCGAAGGGAATATTCATCACTTTGTTGCCGATTTTAAAATGTTTTTTATAAATCACTAGAATTTATTTTTTTATTTTTTATCTATAGCATAAATCGTAACTACTCAGTAGATCTTTTATTTTATGTTGCTTTTCGTTAAATTCGTCAAAATCGAAGGAAGAATCGTAGAAGTGTACAAATGTAAACAGACGAAGATGAAAGGTGTAACAGGAATTGAGAAAAGAATCTAATGTTTTGCAATGAATATTTGCATACTTTTACGCTGTGTGTGTAAGCCAACAGGTATATTGTTCTAAAAATCTTTGATGGGAAAGTTATATTCACATTAAAATATTCTTGAAAATATGTTTATATATATATATATTATATATTTTTTAAATGTTAATTTAACCTTCGCATCAAAGATTTTTAGAACAATATACCTGTTGGTTTATACACAGAGCATAAAAATATTCAAATATTCATTGGCAAACATTAGATTCTTTTCCTCTATTTCTTTTGGAAAGGACATAAATCGCAAGTTGGTCACTAAATGAATTGATACCTTACATATACACGAGAGAGAGAGAGAGAGAGAGAGAGAGAGAGAGAGAGAGAGAGAGAGAGAGAGAGAGGAACGACCATACTCGGAACTACACAAACTAGCATCAGTGACGACCTCTGTAGGTAGTACCAGAGATATCAGAAGTACGAGCGGCATTTGAAGCTCGTTCCTATCAGCAAGGACTCGTAGCTGGGATGGAAAACTAGGATTCGAATGCCATAACGTTTTCCTCGATAAAGAAGGATCGTGGGATCGTGTATAAGACTCTTTGGAGCCTTTAAAAGAAAGGTATCACTTTCAGATCAGGGTCTCTTCCTTTTCCGATCTCCTCCTCCTCCTCCTCCTCCTCCTCCTCCTCCTCCTCCTCCTCCTCCTCCTCCTCCTCCTCCTCCTCCTCTTTCCCCTACTCTTCCTCCTCCTCCTCTTTCTCCCCCTCCTCCTCTTTCTCCTCATCCTCCTCTTTCTCCTCCTCCTCCTCTTTCTCCTCCTCCTCCTCCTCCTCCTCCTCCTCCTCCTCCTCCTCTACTCTTCTCGAAATACTGAAGATGCAATAGTAATTTTGATATTAGTAATACTAAAAGTAACGATATTACTTTTAAAATAATGGTATTATTATTATTATTATTATTATTATTATTATTATTATTATTATTATTATTATTATTATTATTAGAGGCGAATGCATGGATGAATTAAGTAAATAGAGGCCAATTTATACTAGGACATTATTATTATTATTATTATTATTATTATTATTATTATTATTATTATTATTATTATTATTATTATTATTATTATATTAATGTTGTTCCTTCCCAGACGTCTGTCCTGAATTCTCCGAGACAATCGTAATTGCTGTCCTTGCCTGTGGGTGTTGCAAGGGTGGGGATGGAAGGGGGAGGGGGAAGAGAAAGGAGTTAGGGAGGGGAAGGGGAAGGGGAGACATGGTACATGGTTGGTTGGTCGGGAGCATCGTGGATGTTGTTCCCCCCTTGTTGTCCAATGTTTTCTTTGAAAGCTGGCTTTTCGAGAGAGAGAGAGAGAGAGAGAGAGAGAGAGAGAGAGAGAGAGAGAGAGGTTCAGGGAGAGAGAGAGAGAGAGAGGCGAGAGAGAGAGAGAGAGAGAGAGAGAGAGAGAGAGAGAGAGGGGCTTTAGGGAGAGAGAGAGAGAGAGAGAGAGAGAGAGAGAGAGAGAGAGAGAGAGAGAGAGAGAGAGAGAGGGCTTTAGGGTGAGAGAGAGAGAGGGAGAGATTGAGAGAGAGAGGGAGAGATTGAGAGAGAGAGAGAGAGAGAGAGAGAGAGAGAGAGGGAGAGATTGAGAGTGAGAGAGAGAGAGAGAGAGAGAGAGAGGGAGGGGGGGGCTTTAGGGAGAGATTGAGGGAGAGGAAGAGAAAGATGGAGAGAGAGAGAGAGAGAGAGAGAGAGAGAGAGAGAGAGAGAGAGAAAGAGAGAGAGAGAGAGGGCTTTAGGACTGGCAGATATGAGTTTCTTTACGGTCCTCGAGGTACTTCGTGAGCGCGGGTTGCGGCCGCTTTTTGTAAAGCGTACATATCCCGAAAATGGCATCGTCTTGCCCTTCGGGTTATGGCGAAAGATAAGTGCTGCTTCTTCTGCTGCTGTTGCTGGTGCTACTGCTCCTTAACGTGGAAGAAAAATCCTCTTACTGGTACTGCTACTTCTGTTGCTTCTGTTACTTTCTACCGTGGTCCTGAGGCCATACGGCCATTTTGCTAGGCGTATTTTACGTGTGTAATATTTGTCTTTTAGCTCTTCTGTCGCCATACGCTTCTTACGGAGTCGTTTTACATAAGCGCGCACATACACAAACATACATTCACACACACACATATATATATATTTAATATATGAATTTATGTATATAATTCATATATATACATGTATATGTATATACATATATGTATCTACATATATTGGTATATATATGTATATGCATATGGATGTGTGTGTGTGTGTGTAATAACTGAACTTTCAGTATCTCAGAAATATACAGAATATTCATTCGTTTCCATCAAGTTGACTTCTGGTCATGTGATTGTGTATATTGCTACACTTATTTATATCTCTTAATTTACATATTGCAAGCCTTGCAGGTTTTATATATTATGCCAGATTTACCTGAAATCGTATACGGATAACGTAAGGAACTGTGATAAGTTAAATTAATAAATTGTGTAAGTTAAAGTTAATTATAACAAGTGGTCACTGTGATTTGTTAAATGAATAGATTTTGAAAAATTATATTTGTATAAAATGTAACACGCAGTTACTATGATTTGTTAAACGGATCATATATGTAAAAGTCAATATAAAAAGTGGTAAGTTTGATTTTTTAGGTGAATTAATGATGTAAAATTATACATAAATCGGGTCACTGATGTTTTTGATGAATAACTGATGTAAAATTCGCTGTAAAAAGCGGTCACTGTGATTTTTAAATGATTTAATTATGTGTGATTATATATAAAAATCGGTCCCTATGATGTATAAATGAATGTCAATATATACGCCAGTGTAAAAAGATGTTATTACGGTGTTTTAAATGAATAAATTATGTAAAATTTAATGTAAAAAGATGTCACTGTAATGTTTTAAATTAATGAGTTATGTAAAATTATATATAAAAAAATTAGTCACGATAATGTGGTATATGAGTGAATAATTGATATATACAGTTAAATATAGAAAGTTATCACCTCATTATCTAAATCGACCATTTTTGAGCTTTCTGTAAAAGAAAACTATTGAGATGGCTTTGTCTGTCCGTCCGCACTTTATTCTGTCCTCACTATTTTCTGTCCGCCCTCAGATCTTAAAAATAGCCCAGAGGGCTGCAAATTGGCATGTTGATCATCCACCCTCCAATCATCAAACATACCAAATTGCAGCCCTCTAGCCTCAATAGTTTTTATTTTATTTAAGGTTAAAGTTAGCCATATTCGTGCTTCTGGCAACGATATAGGACAGGCCACCACCCGGTCGTGGTTGAAGTTTCACGGGCCGCGGCTCATACAACATTATACCTAGACCACAGAAAGATAGATCTATTTTCGGTGGCCTTGATTATATGCTGTAGCGGCTGTACAGAAAACTCGATTGCGCCGAACAAACTTCGGCGCATTTTTTAACTTGTTTAGATTCAAACTGACTGAAAACCTACGTAGGTTGTCGCCAGTAAGATTACTTCTTATCTCTTTGTAAAAGAATTTCTGTAAGGACAATTAAGACCGGGCGGGTAACCCTGTTTATATATTTTTTGTATATTTTTGTAAAGTCAGGGAGAATACTAATATTATATATATTTACAAAAGTTTAACAATGTGTTAAAGTGTGCAATTGATATTTCATATTTAGAGCTCATATAATTATTGTAGTAATCTTAATCATTTACTATAATTGATCAGTAAAGAATCCATGTTACAAGTTCCAAGAGACAGTAATTTCTGGTTAAGAACTTTCTTCCTCCGAACTTTCATCTTCTTTAGCGGAGACCCGTTTTTACAGAACACGTACCAGATGTTTCAGGGTTTATTTTTTTTATTCTCCAGTGTCTGTTTACTTTAATTATTCGCCTTGAATTGCTAGAATGTGCAGCTCCACTGAATAAAGACCAAAACAAATCTGCAACGTAAAAGAAAACCCGTTTTCTTGCTGCATTAGTTGTGTTAAGCGTGACACTGACACGGCCAGATAAACACAGATTAAATAGTTTTGGTAGATTTTCACCCTCAGAACCCCTCCTTCTCTCCCCCCTTCCCGTTCCTATATACCCATGCCCATGCCCGCTCCATACCCACCCAGGGCACGTCTGGGAACCCAGAAGAAGCCAGACGACGACCACACCTGCCCTGACCAAGCCAATGCATCGCTGCTGACATCAGCGCAGAAAACGTCTGACGGACGAGATGGATCGATCTGTATCTGCGGGAACTTTTTTTGGGCCGTCGCTAAAATAAAAACCTCGCGAAATAGTTTTGGGAGCTAAACGCGTATTTATTTCTCCCTCTGGCGAACGTAAACACTTGCTAAATCTCTTCTCTCTCTCTCTCTTCTCTCTTTCCCTCTCAGTAGCCTGACAGCCCGGACAGTCGAGAATAATTAATATTGAATAAGAAGAAGAACAAAATACGAGGAGTTGGACTTTGAGGGAGGGAGGAAGGGAGGGGGATGGATGGAGTATGCGCCAACTCCGAACCTCCATATGCTCTCTTGACAGCCTCTGACTGAGCACTTCCTTGAGAAAGGAGTCATTATTGCCACATTCTGTATGAATAAGTGGCTTTTATCTCTCTCTCTCTCTCTCTCTCTCTCTCTCTCTCTCTCTCTCTCTCTCTCTCTCTCTCTCATTGGGAAGAGCAATTTTAATAAGATTCTTGCTTTTTATTATAGTTGAGTATTTATTTTTATCTATATATGACTAATTGTGGCGCTATTTCATGCAATTTCATACGTTTTGTATGCAATTTTATGAATTTTGTATAAGATTCTGTACATTTTGTATGCAATTTCATACATTTTATATGCGATTTTATACATTTAGTATGTAATTCCATACATTTTCTATGCGATCTTATACGTTTGGTATGCAGTATCATACATTTTGTATGCGATCTCATACATTTTCTATGAAATTTCATACATTTTTATTCACACATTTAGTATGCAGTGCCGCATATATTTTATGCAATTACATGCATTTTGCATGCAGTTCCATAAATTTTGTATACTTTTCCATACATGTTTTATGCAGTTCCATGCATTGTGTATGTAGTTTTATGCATTTTGTATGCAATTCACATGAAAACGAACCAACAGAAGCAGTGCACTATCTACAGTTGTTGCATCGTGGCTTTTTTAAAACAACTCCAACGTTAGAGAAACAAATCGACAGTTATGTATGGGTACAGACATATTTGAAAATAAGGCTGAAATAGAGAGCTTCCTGAGAATTTGTACGGTTGTTGTATCGACTGTTCTTAGTGAATTCCAGTAACTATGTCATATATATATATATATATATATATATATATATATATATATATATATATATATATGTGTATATATATATATATATATATATATATATATATATATATATATATATATATATATATATATATATATATATATATATGGTATCATCAGCCTTATAGAAAGTACAAAGTTCGCTAAAGTATTAGATGAACTTTTTCCTTCAGAGAATTTTACAAGTGTGTTTATTTTGCTATTTTATTTAAAGCGTTTGAAATTTCACTGTATTGTACTGTGTGTCTTTAAGTGAATTTCTTATTATTTTTTTTTAATACGATGTGACTCATGAGTAAATGGCTTTTATTTATTCGTCTGTTCTCTGCTATAAATTTATCATTTATTTTAGAATTTTATTACAGTTCTTGTAATTGTAATAATGAAATCTTTTTAAGTGATGGCTTTTGTCGTGTGTGTGTATATATATATATATATATATATATATATATATATATATATATATATATATATATATATATATATACATATATATATATATATTTATATATGTATATACATATATTATTATTATTATTATTATTATTATTATTATTATTATTATTATTATTATTATTATTATTATTATGATTCATTTTTACCCTGGTATGGCCGTCTCAACTATTCCCATTCCAGTCACCCTTCTTCGTGTCTCGGCCTGGAATGGATGACGTCATCAGTCTCGGGAGTCCTCTCGAACGTAAACATTTTACCAATTCATGTCTGGTGATTTAAATCTACGTCACCAAATAACCAAACATTCCTACCCTACCCTACCCTACCCTACCCTACCCTACCCTACCCCATCCCCCTCCACCTCCCCCTCCTCTTCCTCCTACCCCATTTCCCCTACCTTTCCCGGGACGCCCAGGAGAGTTTTGACAAATCGAGCGAAGATAAAACCCGTGCTTTTAGGTAATAAATAATCTGTCTTGCACGTAATGGCGAGAGACTCGTATGTGTTATTTGTGTGTAATTGTTATGATTATTGGCGTTATGTAATTATAAGTTATGCAAAAACGAAGCCTGAGGACTCTGGTGTGCTTGTGTGTCATTATTTCTTAATCACGTTGCGTTGCATTGCTTGCATGAGAATAGGCGTTTATCAACATGGTACTTTGTTGTAGTAATGCTAATTTCTGTCTGTCTGTCTGTCTGTCTGTCTCTCTGAACACAAACACTCATAGAAGTTCGTTATAGTCAAACTATTACTGTTAAGGATGAAAAGAAGCAATTGTATTATCAAGTCTCTCTCTCTCTCTCTCTCTCTCTCTCTCTCTCTCTCTCTCTCTCTCTCTCTCTCTCTCTCTCAAACACGCACACCTCTTCTTCCCTCTTCCCCCAAAAACGCATCTAGCTAGATAGAGGGTTGTTATCAATCAGCGCAGGAGGAGGAGTAGGAGGAGGAGGAGGGAAAAGTCATCTAATAAACCTTGACACTACTTCGCTCTATTCCAGTTGGCGAATGAGGTAGGGCCGATGAGGAGGAGGTGGGGTTGGGGGTTGAGGGTAGTAGGAGGAGTGGGAGGGGCTGGGGCCTGCCCCAGCGGTGAGGTCGGGGGTGGGGTTAGGGAAAGGATTTTAAGAAAATTAAAATTCAACGTGTATTTTTGTTATAGCTGCATTTTTTTGTTTTTTGGCGTAGCAGTTCATTTACGGAGATTTTTTTTTTCCCGTTGAAAGGATTGAGGTGGCCTGCGGAGGGATTGTGCGTGTGTTTGTGTGTGTGTGTGTGTGTGTGCGCGTTTCCTAGAATTCCCTTGAGAGTTGGGGAGGCTCCCCCCCCCCCTCCCATCACCTTACCTCTTGCATACACCATAGCACTAATGCTATTATTTTTTGTTGAGAAGTGTGTCCAAATTTTTATTTTTTCTTCGAGTTTTATGTTTTGAAGTTTTCTGATTTTTACGTAATAGAAATTATATATATATATATATATATATATATATATATATATATATATATATATATACATATACTGTATATATATATACATACATAATTTTAATGTGTGTGGTCCTTTATAAGTATATATGTTAAAAATATTTTTTTAAGAACTTTTTCAAGTACTCAGTAAATGTGGGACGTTACATTGCTAATATACCTTAATTATTATTATTATTATTATTATTATTATTATTATTATTATTATTATTATTATTATTATTATTATTATTATTATTATTATTATTATTGGGAGAAAACCCTCTATTAAGCAGAGAAAAAGCAATAATTAGAAAAATAGAGAAGGCTCTATACTAATTAAATGCAGCTGATGCAGCAATTTCATTCAATATTATTATTATTATTATTATTATTATTATTATTATTATTATTATTATTATTATTATTATTATTATTATTCAGAAAATAAAGCCTGTTCGTATGGAACAAGCCCACATAGAATTTTTTTTTATTATATGCACATATACCTTTAATTTTTCTGTTGATTGTGCAGTCCTGTTGTGCTTGCGATTTTGCTTGCAATTTATTAATTGCATATCACTGCAAGCACAATCTATAAAGCATTCTTCTTCAGTAACTGTTAATGAACACATACTTTCTTTTGCTTTATACACTTACCTCATTACCTATGCACCCGTTAACAAGCATTTTCTTATCGTTTCTGTGATGATACTCTCTCTCTCTCTCTCTCTCTCTCTCTCTCTCTCTCTCTCTCTCTCTCTCCTTTCGTAACAGAATGATCTTGTTTCATATTACCATATTCTCTCTCTCTCTCTCTCTCTCTCTCTCTCTCTCAGTCCACCCCACCTTACTACCCATTCTGCTTCAGCTCTCTCTCTCTCTCTCCTTTCGTAATCTTGTTTCATATTGCTATATTCTCTCCCAACTCCTGACCAATCCCACCTCATCATCCACTCTCTCTCTCTTTCTCTCTCTCTCTCTCTCTCTCTCTCTCTCTCTCTCTCGTTGTTTTTTCCTCATTCCCCCCTACACGGCCATTCCGCCCACCCATAGATCACAGCGCTAGCAGAATGAAATATAAAAGAAGCGTTGGTGCACTTTGTATAATTACTGGCAACGCTGCTCCTGCTGATGCTGGGGGCTGATTTCCCCCTCCTCCCTCCCTCCCTCCCCCCTCCTTCCCCTCACATACCCCCCCGCACATACATACACACAAACATGCCCCTCTACGAAGACTTGAGAGAGAGAGAGAGAGAGAGAGAGAGAGAGAGAGAGAGAGAGAGAGTGTTTTTCTGAGTCCCCCTCCTCCTCCCTTCCCCTCCGTTCCCCTCCCCTCCTTCTCCCCCCACATCCCCATATACACACAAACATGCCCCTCTACGAAGCCTTGAGAGAGAGAGAGAGAGAGAGAGAGAGAGAGAGAGAGAGAGAGAGAGAGAGAGAGAGAGAGCAATTCAAGAGTCCTCTGAAATTAAATTATACGAACTGAAAAACTCGGGATGGAAATAATGAGAAATTATGGCCCTAGGCCTAAGAGATTTACGTAGGCTGAGGACCAGACGAGATAGGAGAAGGGTTGTAGGCCTAGACAGGCAGTAGTCAGCAAAGCATGACCTTGAATTTATATAGTGTATAATAATGTTGACAGATGGATGGGTGACCCTTGGTGACCCCGGATAAAAGCAGAGTCCAGTTTCTGACCTGAGAAATGTTGGATCATAAATGCTTTGAAGCAGTTTATGGTGCATCACTATAATATGACCGGAAATAATAAGTAAATAACCACAATACTGTAAGTGAGCGATTGTATTTTTCAAAATACAAAAAAAAAAAAATTTGTGTTTTAAAAAACACTACGGCTCATTTACATTATTGTGGCTTTTTACTAATTATTTGAACCAATGTATATGTCTAAGGAAGTTAAGACAGGTTTTTAAAAAGCTCGAATTTTATTATTTTTTAAAGAATTTGTAATATTTTTTTAATAATTAAAAATTCTTTCGAATTTTTATATTCTTTCAAAATTAAAAAATCTATTTTTTAATTAATTATTTTTTTATTTTCTCGTGTTGATTCACTCATCAATTAATAAGGGTCTTGGTTCTTTAAAAAAATGGAATTGTGTCTTATAACTAACATTTAATTGCGTCTAAACGACCCAATTATACTTTAATTTTTTTGACAGCGACGTAGCTCATCACCAGGCCTATCACAACCCGTTTTTGGTCGAGGCGGTATAAGTAGGTCATGGGGTCGTATGACCTGCTCTTAAGTTATATCGGTAAATCCAGCAACGATGGACGCGCCTTTCTAGAAAAGAAAGTTTGTAAAGGTCATTCAGAAGGATTTTTACGAGATTTTTTTTTTTTATTATTTACAGAGATATTGACCCCTTAGGGGAGTAGTGCCGTCAGTGCACCTCATGCGGTTCCCTGTAGGCATTACTTAAGGTTCTTTGTAGCATTCCTTCCATAGGCCTCTAGCTGCAACCCTTTTCGTTCCTTTTACTGTACCTCCTTTCATATTCCCTTTCTTCTGTCTGACTTTCCACCCTCTCTAACAATTGTTTCATAGTGGTTTCCCTCCTGTTACACCTTTTAAACCTTTTAATGTCAGTTTCCGTTTCAGCGCTGAATAATCTCATAGGTCCCAGTGCTTGGCCTTTGGCCAAATTCTGTATTCTGTTTTTCAGTTCAATACTAGTCACCTTTCAGAAGCTGAGAGAGTTGCGGCGTCCTTCTATATGAAACGCATTGTGCATTTATATATTTTTCGTGCGTGTAGCACGGATAGTTTACCAAAAATAGCCTTTACGCTTTGACTGGTCGTCGTTTAGCCGGGGGTAGCCCTGGGTTGTTGCATATTTGACGGTATGGGTAAGATTGTGCTGTAACTGCTGTGGTACATTATAATGATAAAAAGTTAGTTTATGTTATTGTAATGAATTGTTATAATTGTGTTACAGGTATGAAGGTAATATTTGCCAGTAACATTAAGTTGAATATTAATTTATTCAAAGTAGATTTAAGTATAATTTTAATTTAATTTAATTTCGTCTATCCTAGTTATTTCAGCATCCTCAAGGAATGAGAGAAAATATCCTAAAATTGAAATCCTTACGATCCTGTTAAGCGGAGAAGCCTCCTACGAGGAATAAAATACCGTGATATATTTTCTCTCGTATCATTCACTTCTCGAGTTCCATTTTCCTAACTCTCTCTCTCTCTCTCTCTCTCTCTCTCTCTCTCTCTCTCTCTCTCTCTCTTTCAAAATGTTCCCCTCACCTCTGCATGTCCTCGTAACATCCGTAAGAGAATGATCGTAACATTTATATTAGAAAAAAAAAGGAAAAAAATATTGGACATTATAGTGACAGTTTTCGTCACCCCTACTTATCACGGAAAAGAGGTTCAGGGGTTAAGCGGGGGTGGGGGTGGGTGGATAAGGGTCCTCCACCCCATTTCCCCCTTCCCCAACCCTTTTCTCCCCCCCCCCCTTCCACCTACCCTCAGGTTCTTAGAATCTTTCCCCGAAGAGGATTCTTCTCCTCCACTCCGAGGGGAACCCCTCGGGTCCCTAGAATATTCACCCACTTCCCTCCCTCCCCTTTCCACCGAGGGGGGTCCTTGGCCCCCCTCGCCACCCCCCCCCCCCTCGCATCTCATGAAACCCCCATTGGCTGTCACCTATTGGGGCCAATTTATTGTTCATTTAGAAAAGTGGAAGGAACAAGCGTAATTTTAGTAATGCGCAGGCAGTTAGCAATCGTTATGATATAGATGCAATTTCTGGGTTACTGCCTCCTCTCTCTCTCTCTCTCTCTCTCTCTCTCTCTCTCTCTCTCTCTCTCTCTCCTCTCCTCGTTTTCCCGGGAAGTTGAAATAGAATTATTTTCATTCTCCCAGTGTTTTCATCCATATATTAATTTTTTTTTCTCGAGGCACTTACAGCCTGTTCGTTTTATACATTCCTTTTTCTTTAATGGTCGAATTTGGGTGTTGATTTTTGTTTTCAGTTTAGGCGGCCGTTCCGAGAAAAATCTCCTTCTTCTTCTTCCTCTTCTTCTTCTTCTTCTTCTTCTTCTTCTTCTTCTTCTTCTTCTTCTTCTTCTTCTTCTTCTTCTTCTTCTTCCTAGTAATCAGTGTAGAATGCCAGGCGGAGCCTTTATTGTTCAACATCAGGCTTTCTGCATTGTGTGTGATTTGTGTATGAATAACTGCATGAATTTCCGTCTTCTGTTTCATTGTAGAATTTGTTCTATTTGAACTTTTTTTTCTGCACTGTTATTTCTTTTGTTCTTATTTTTTTCTCGTTTATTTTATGCTTTCCTCGTGTGTTACATATTTTCTCCCAAGTGCTAAGTTTATTATTTATTTCAAGTCATTTGTGAGACTCTTCTATTACTGATCTTTGGTTAAATGTCATGTATAAGAAAAATTTGAAACAAAGTTATGCACACACATATATTTATATATATAAATATATATAAATATATATATTTACATATATATAACTAGATATATATATATATATATATTGTAATAGTATATATATATATATATATATATATATATATATATATATATATATATATATATATATATATATATTTATATATATATTAACTTTATCACATACACAATTGTTCTGTGCATTAGTAGAATTACTAAAGGACCTCATTCAAACTGGATGGTATCTAATGGAGTTTTAGTCAAAACTTACAAGCTTTCTTGGACAAACAGTCCACGGATACTTGATAATGTGGACTGTTTGTCCAAGAAAGATTGTAACTTTTGAATAAAAACTCCATTAGATACCATCCAGTTTGAATGAGGTCCTTTTTAGTAATATATATATATATATATATATATATATATATATATATATATATATATATATATATATATATATATATATATATATATATATATATTATATTTTATATATATAGATATGTACATAAATATACATATATATATATACACACACACACACACACATATATATATATATATATATATATATATATATATATATATATATATATATATATATTTACGTATAATTACCTCCGAAATTGATAATAACCTATTTGCTAGTTTCCGAAAAAATGAGACGCTCTCTCTCTCTCTCTCTCTCTCTCTCTCTCTCTCTCTCTCTCTCTCTCTCTCTCTCTCTCTCTCTGTCGTTGTACAAAATGCCCCCAAATTATCTCCTCCATATTTCATGGCCAGTGACATTGAAAATAAGCCCCAAATCACCTGTGTCGTAAAGTTTAAACATTCATTTGTCGACTGCGAGAAGGTCGACCTTAAACGCAGTCGACTGTTGGGTCGAATCGCGCACGGTGCCCATTCGACCCAAGGCACCGAACTAGATAATAGACCGTCGCTGAATATTCAAATGGGCCCCTGATACACAATAACTGGAAGACTTCTCATTTTGGTTTTTCGCTCTCCGCTCTGTCTTCTCTCGCATCTTCTGTATTCGTGGAACGAGTAAATAGCGAAGCGGGGCGATAAGTCTGGAGAATAGGGAACGTTGATAAAGTTGGTGATGGTATAAAACAAAAATTGGGAAGGGAGAATAGCGAAATGGGGCGATAAATCTGAAGAGTAGAGGGCGTAGATAAAGTTGATGTTATAAAACAAAAATTGGGAAAGGAGAATGGCGAAATGGGGTGATAAATCTGAAGAACAGAGAACGTAGGTAAAGTTGGTGATGTTATAAAAAAAATTGGGAAAGGAGAATAGTGAAATTGGGTGATAAATCTGAAGAATAGAAAACGTAGATAAAGTTGATGTTATAAAAAAAATTGGAAAAGGGGAATAGCGCATTGGGGTGATAAACCTGAAGAGTAGAGAAAATAGATAAACCCTGTGATGTTAAAAAAAAAAAAATAGAAAAGGGGGTGTGGGTGGTAGGGGGGGAGACTATTAAGTCTTCTGGGGGTACCTGGTAATAAGACAGGTGATGTCGTGGGGAGGGGGGGCGGGGGGGGGGAAGATTGAAAGAGAGGGAACAATTAGCGATATTTAGCCGTAGTTTGTTCCGGCGATTGTGGCGGCCCAGCAGATGTTTTTCGGGAGGACCAGGGGTTGGGGTGGCGGGTGGACTAGGAGGAGGACCAGGAAGACCAGTACCAGGACCAGGACCTGTCAGGAAGTCGGCCCGGGAGAAGAAGAATGTACCTGAGGCGTAATCTCTTTTTCCATTTCCAATCAGACTAATTGCAGGTGTGCCCGGCACAGGCCGCGTTTGTATGTGGGTAGTCCGCATTTACTATTGTATCGATAAATTATTAGTTTATTTATTTATTTGACAGGTTGGGATGAAATGATTGATGATGGGATGGACCGGTCACTCCGGAGGAAAATGCAGAAATGCGCAAAATGCAGAAATGCACAAAATGCATAAAATGCATAAATGCACAAAATGTACAGAAGAATTTCAGAACCTGTCAGTGTTCTTTTAAGTATTGAGGACTTTGTAAATAGTTGCATTGTCATGGTGCCCAGGGGTAGAGTTTGATTGGTATTAAATATATATATATATATATATATATATATATATATATATATATAATATATATATATATATATATATATATATATATATATATATATATATATATATATATATATATATATATATATATATATATTGAAATTCAAAAGTATCAGGAGTGATAGCTTCTCAGCCAAAGGAATAAATTTCTGTACATACAGATATTTTTCGACACAAAGTATTTTAGTAGATATTTTTGTCCAGTATCGGGAGGCTAAAATGTAACAATAGTGAGAATGTAATTCTGAAAATCGGCTCATATAGATTCATATATATTTACATTTACTTTTTACTTAGTGGTAAGCCATCAAACACTATGGAAACAGTTTTCAAACGTATTTTTTATACATTAAAATGATAATACAATACTGTACTATATTAGATACAGTTCAATTTTTAGGAGAGTCAGATCACAGTTTGGGGATATTTAAAAGATATTACAACTCAGTATTATTAAATACAACTCAGCTTATCAGGAGTGTTAGAGCACAGTAGGGGAATATTCAAAAGATAATACAATATAATTCGTTTTATTAGGAGGGTTAGAGCACAGTGGGAGAATATTTAAAAGATATTACAATACGGTATTATTAATATAATTCAGTTTTTAGGAGGGGTAGGTCGCTGTGGGGTAATATTTAAAAGATAATACAACACTGTATTATTGAATACAATTCAACTTATAAGGAGGGGTAGAACACAGTGGGGGAATATTTAAAAGATAATACAATACTCTATTATTGAATACAATTCAACTTATTAGAATAGCTAGGTCACAATGGGGGAATATTACAAGATAATACAATTCTGTATTATTGAATACAATTCAATTTATTAGAAGAGCTAGATTACAGTGGGGGAATATTACAAGACAGTACAATTCTGTATTATTGAATACAATTCAACTTATTAGAACAGCAAGATCACAGTGGGGGAATATTACAAGATAATACAATACTGTATTATTGAATACATTTCAGCTTAACAGAAGGAATATTTAAAAGATAATGCAATACTGTATTATCAAATACCATTCAACTTACTGTATTAGAAGAGTCAGATCAAAATGGAGAAAAGTTTTCAGTAATCATTTATAGCCTCTTGGAAAAGTTAAATTGCTTTGAAAGAATCTCTCATAGAGTATTATTCCTTTACACAATTCATATCACGCCCCCGGTGAAAATGCCAGGAACTTGTGAATGAGAGAGAAATTGGAAGAAATATAAAAGGCCTCCACATT
Source organism: Macrobrachium rosenbergii (assembly GCF_040412425.1). Classification (NCBI taxonomy): domain Eukaryota; kingdom Metazoa; phylum Arthropoda; class Malacostraca; order Decapoda; family Palaemonidae; genus Macrobrachium; species Macrobrachium rosenbergii. Next base: position 36,260,932 of record NC_089757.1, on the reverse strand, counting down.
AATCTCTAGTATGAATTTACATATACCCAAGATCTTCATAGAACTTACAACTTTTTTTTTATTTTTTTTTAAGGAATGACGTTCGAGTAATTATACATTTATGCAGATATTTCACTTTATGAAGCGTGCGATAAATTTTTCGAATGTTTTGTAGTTAATGTACTCTTC
>NC_089757.1:36253264-36258264 GCF_040412425.1 Macrobrachium rosenbergii | reverse complement strand
ATATATATATATATATATAACAACTTATATATATATCTATATATATATATATATATATATATATGAGACAGGAAGACTGAAATAACAGGGGCCTGTTAAAAAAAAAAATAGTTTTTCCTGTGTAAAAGAGAGGGTGATGCATATACATGGGAGAGGGAAATATGTAAATATGGAGCAGGGAAAGGTTTCTGACAGACAGACATCGAGAGAGAGAGAGAGAGAGAGAGAAAGAGAGAGGGAGAGAGAGTTTTTGCGTGTGTGGTTATATTTGCTGGGTGTGTGTGTATGTGTGTGAGGAGAGAGAGAGAGAGAGAGAGAGAGAGAGAGAGAGAGAGAGAGAAGAGTGCTTGCATGTGTGGTTATATTTGCTGTGTGTATGAGAGAGAGAGAGAGAGAGTGTGTTTGCATGCATGGTTATGTTTGCTGTGTGTATGAGAGAGAGAGAGAGAGAGTGTGTGTGTTTGCATGTGTGGTTATGTTTGCTTTGTGTATGTGTGTGAGAGAGAGAGATAGAGAGTTGTTTTCTCTGTACTTTTTGCAAAATATGCTTCTCTGAGAAAGTTCTAGGAATGACCAAATGTCAATAGCAAAAGAGTTCTCTCTCAAAAACTCCCTTACATGATAATGACATTATTTTTTTATGAAATTCTGTATTAGAAATTTTACATAACATTTCTCGAGAGCGTTTTCTTATATCAGCAACTGCTTATCTGCATTTCATTTACCTTTTTGAATTTCGTTTTCTGAAAAATACTTCAACACACTGTTACTCGCTCCGTTGTAAAAGTATTACTTCTTTAAAATCTCTCTTATTAGTTTTCTGTTAAGGAAAATTATTGTGCCGACTTTGTCTGTCAGTCTGGGCTTTTTTCTGTCCGCACTTTTCCTGTCCGCGCTCAGGTCTTAAAATCTACTGGGGCTAGAGGGCTGCAAATTATTATGTTGATGATTCCTTCAATATCTCCTATTTTATACTTAAAAATTCCTTCAAATCTATATAAATTTTCCATCCATGTCTCCTAATTTATATATAAAAATATTCCCCTTCCACGTCTCCCATGTTATAATAAATATTCCTTCCACGTCTCCTAATTTATACATAAACATTCCTCTAATATCTCATATTTTATATATAAATACTCCATCCATGTCTCCTATTTTATATATGAACATCCCTCAGTCTCTCCTGTTTTATATATAAATATTCCATCTATGTCTCCTATTTTATATATAAAAATATATTCCCCTTACACGTCGCCCTTGTTATAATAAATATTCCATCCATGTCTCCTATTTTTATATATAATAAATATTCCCCGTCCACGTCTCCCATTTTATAATAAATATTCCTCCCATGTCTCCTTCTTTATACATAAATATTCCTCTAATATCTCTCATTTCATATATAATACTCCATCCGTGTCTCCTATTTTATACATAAACATTCCTCTAATATCTCATATTTCACATATAAATATTCCACCCATGTCTCCTATTTAAACATTCCTTTAATGTCTCTTATTTCATATATAAATATTTAACCCATGTCTCCTACTTTATACATAAACATTCCTCTAATATCTCCTATTTCAAAGCTAAATATTCCCCTTGCGCGTCTGCTCCCATTGTCGGAGCCTCACAATCAATCAGTCAAGCAAGCACTTTCTTGACGCCGGGAACACACCGTAACTTAAACCACAAGGCATCTCCGTCTGCCTATGCAATAATGGCGGCTGTGGGACCTATCCATCATATCGGTATTTCTCCGAAGGCCCGTTCGTCTATTCCATCGCCGATGATTTACGCCCTAAGTGCATGTCTTAAGCAACAGTTACATCACGGCTGCTTCTTCCATCTTTGTGATTGTGTTGATTTTTTTTTTCTCGCCCTCTCTCGAAGTCTCGATGTTCTGAGGGTGGGAGGTGAATGTTAGTTTTTTTTTTTTTGCAGGACTTCTTTCAGTTTTTTGTCTTTCGTTTGTTTGAGAATTATGTGTATGTCTGTCTGTCTGTCTGTCTATATGTATATTATATATATATATATATATATATATATATATAATATATATATATATATATATATAATATATATATATATATATATATATATAATATATATATATATATAATATAAATATATATAAATATAAATATATATATACATATATATATATAATATATATATATATATATATATATATATAATAATATATATATATATATATATATATATATATATATATATATATATATATATATATATATATATATACATATATATATGCAGTGTATATATGTGTATATATATATATATATATATATATATATATATATATATATATATATATATTATATATATATATATATATATATATATATATATATATATATATATATATATATACAGTGTATATATGTATATATATATATATATATATATATATATATATATATATATATATATATATATGCAGTGTATATATGTATATATATATATATATATATATATATATATATATATATATATATATACACATATATATATATATATATATATATATATATATATATATATATATATATACATATATACACTGATTGTATATGAATCACGGTGATGTGATAAAAAGTCATAATATATTTGCGTGCGACAAACGCACTACGGTTAGCATGGCAGGGTGGGTGGATATCGTTTTCTAAAATGCAAACACCTGGGTGAAACGGGCGATTTGTATATGGGAGACGATATCCACTTATACCTCACTTGCTGGCCGCGTGCTAGGTTCATCGTCCACTGTAGTCCCGAGTTCTTGTCCTTCGCTGGTTTCGAGCCCACGGGACGACGAACTTATTATCAACTAAAAATTCCCTTCGGTAACATATGTAAAATATATTATTTCGAGGTGACAGAATTGGATACTAAAGGACGTTTGTAGCTTACTGATTGTATATGAATCAGTGATGTGATAAAAAGTCATATACACATATATATACATATATATATGTATTTATGTAACTAATAATGTATGTATATATATATATATATATATATATATATATATATATATATACATACTGTATGTATTTATATTTAGGTTAAAAAAATTTCAGCTTCATAACAAATTTACCCTAATCTGTTTTTAACATGGAGAAATCAATTTATAACCTCCGTATGGTTGTTGTTTTTTAGCCTGCCATTAAAACAACGGAAGTTGTAGTTACAATATTTTGCATGACTTCAGAACTAAAAGTCAAGGTCAACAAGGACCCTGGAATATCCCATCTCATTATTATATAAAACAATGACGACAGAACAGGGAGCGAATTTGTCAGTCTTCCCTTCGACGGCTGAGCAATTAGCTGTATAAGTGATTTTCATTTCATTTAGCCTCAGTTTATTATACGACCAAATGGCCCAGAATATTCATGAAATGTTATCAGCCAAATGTATGCGGCGGAGAGGCTGAACTTCGTCATTTCATAGATGAAGGGCCCTTCTGTAACGCGGCTTTGAATAAGTATACTGTATATGTTTATGGGGTGTATTGGTTTTGAAATTCATTCGTGATTTGTCTAGATCTACTTCTGTACTTATCTAGTGTTAGATATTTGTCTTATATATTGCTTATTTCTCTTTTGTTCTGATGCTCTGGTTGCGGGTTCGATTCCTGCTACCGACATCAGAATTACCTCATATTTCTCGCATTTGGATCTGAGGCTTTGTAGTGGCAAGTGAATCTGAAAAGTGTGAAGAAGAATTTGAGAAGTTAAGCGGGCATTGTGGCTATTGCAGTTTTATATATATATATATATATATATATATATATATATATATATATATATATATATATATATATATATATATATATATATATATATCAAACAACCACACATTCCGTAGACCAATTTGTAAAGGTACTTTTTATTTATTTATTTTATTTTATTTATTTATTTTTGGTTTGACATTTAGCCACGACCTTAAATAGCCCATTGGGCGGAAGAAATATATATATATATATATATATATATATATATATATATATATATATATATATATATATATATATATATATATATATATATATATATATATATATATATATATATATATATATATATATATATATATATATACACATACATACATACATACACACACATACATACATTTGCACTACTTCAACAAGTTGGGTGGGGGATTCAGGAAAAGACGTCTCTATGCCAAGTGTCAGCGCGCTCACTATATACGCTAGTATAGGTGGACGGGTGGAATCTGCAATTATAATGTGACCTCTATCTTTTTTTTACCACTCTCTCTCTCTCTCTTTCTCTCTCTCTGTCTCTGTCTCTCTCTCTCTCTCTCTCTCTCTCTCTCTCTCTCTCTCTCTCTCTCTCTCTCTCTCTCTGCGACTCCTTTCCCGAGTGCCATCTCACCTAAAAGGTATATATATGGCTGAGGGGGCCAGCTAAGATATGGCCCGTGTGGCACTGTAGGTGAGGGACCAACATTATGGCCTCTTATGGTAATGCTCAGTTTCAATATCGCCTCTTTCCTCTTAAATAAGTAGACCACTTTGGCGACTCTTGATTAAGTGGGGGCTGGAACAGACAATAGTTAGGAGGACCCCTCTCGATTTTGGTAATTTCATAATCGTATTTGGAAAATTGACTTTTGTTGAAGGGATAGTGTAATAATTTCATAAAATTATTTGGGAAATTGATTTTTTTTTAAGGATTGTATGGAAGAGAGAGAGAGAGAGAGAGAGAGAGAGAGAGAGAGAGAGAGAGAGAGAGAGAGAGAGAGCATGTAAGCATTTCTCTAAACGCATATACTCTGTATTGATTTTTTCATTTTAACGGGAATTATTTTTATGATGATTTCATAATCGTATTTGGGGAGTTGATCTTCAGTTTACGGATTGTGTGGAAGAGAAAAAGAAGAGAGAGAGAGAGAGAGAGAGAGAGAGAGAGAGAGAGAGAGAGAGAGAGAAAGAGAGTGAT
>NC_089757.1:36230764-36245764 GCF_040412425.1 Macrobrachium rosenbergii | reverse complement strand
ATTCTGTAGACCTTGTTCATGGAACACCTCCATAAAACATGTTGCGATATTCGTCATATTCGGAGAAAACTGTATGCTTAGGTTCGTCACGTTCCTTTGTACACAAAATTTCTGCAGAATCAAAACAGTACGGTGTACGAAATAATTTGACTGGAATTAATAGCAATTAGCAGACTTGGGAGCTTTAAGAAAAAGCAGCAACTTAGCTGATAGTTAGTTAGGACTATGAAAACATGGGGTAAACAGAAAGCTTTAGCCTATTTTATCTTGTTTCTGCTGGAAGGGGGGCCATATGCACCACTCGTCAGTCTTTGCTCTGTCCAATTGGAATATGTTCATTTACCAGTCGTCTAGTCATCGCTCTCCTTTTCGTCCACGGTGTAGCTACTTTCTCTCTCTCTCTCTCTCTCTCTCTCTCTCTCTCTCTCTCTCTCTCTCTCTCTCTCTCTCTCTCTCAACTCCTGCTTCACAGTCCAGTGTGTCCAAAGTAACAGACAGTTTGTCCCCAAAGTAACAGACATTTCCTACCTGTCGCAGGACCTATCCAGCTATCAAAGCAGGATTCTTAACTCCCTTCTCATCCTTATATGTTATTTGAATGCATTTTGGGTATCGAAAATCTTTTACGTCATGTATCTATCTATAATAATAACATCTGAGAGGATCTGATCTTGTTTGTCCTCCCCCGGGTGACAGTAGGGGAGACATGACACAGCCACCCACCCCTGCTTTGTCCGCCCCTGGTGTGGGCGGGGTAGGTTGGGGAACGGGAGGGCAGGCGAGACATCCACCCTCCTCCTGCAAACCTGTTTGTCCGGCCAGGGTGGGGCGGGGTAGGAGGTATAGGGGATCAGGAGGGTAGGGGAGACATCCACCCTCCTCCTGCAAACCTGTTTGTCCGCCCATGGTGAGGGCGGGGTGGGTATAGGGGATCGGGAGGGTAGGGGAGACATCCACCCTCCTCCTGCAAACCTGTTTGTCCACCCAGTTAAGTTCGATACCTAGTACAGAGTTCTTCCCCCCCCCACTCCCCCCCACTCCACTTCTTCTGCAACAACCCCAGTGCCACTTTCCAAATTGAACTTTTCCCCCTTTTGCTTCCTCATCATTCACCATAAGATTTATTTTGCTTACATTTATTTTTAGACCTTTATTCCACTCCACTCCTCCACGGCTTTCCAACATTTTCCAACTGTTACAAAGTCCTGATGAGGGGAACATGGCGAATTTTAATGGTTTTTTGGCTGTCACTCTACCCAGCGTTCCTTCCGTGGCCCCTAGCTGCTACCCGCTTCTATTCCTTTTGACTGTACCTCCGTTCATATTCTCTTTCTTCCATCTTACATTCCACCCTCTCCTCACAATATTGTTTCGTGGTGCAATAGCGATGTTTTTCTCCTGTTACACCTTTCAAGCTTTTTAGTTTTCTGTAAAAGAAAATTACTGTGCCGGCTTTGTCAGTCCGTCGACCCTCAGATCTTAAAAAACTACTGAGGCTAGAGGGCTGTAACTTGGTATGTTGATCATCCACCCTCCAGTCATCAAATATACCAAATTGCAGCCCTCTAGCTTCATTAGTTTTCATTTTATTTAAAGTTAAAGTTAGCCATAATCATGCATCTGGCAACGATATGGGACCTGCCACCACCGGCCCGTGGTTAAAGTTTCATAGGCCGCGGCTCATACAGCATTAAACCGAGACCACCGAAAAATATATCTATTTTCGGTGGCCTTGATTGCACGATGTACAGAAAACTCGATTGAGCCGAAGAAACTTCGGCTCATATTTTACTTGTTTACATTCACTTTCCCTTTCAGCGGTGAATGACCTCGTAGGTCCCAGTGCTTGCTCGCTTCGCCTTTGGCCTAAATTTTTAAAATTTTACAGTCAGTTCTTTGCTGTTGCTTAAATTGCATTCGTCATGTCTCAAGAAGCTCCGAATGACAGAGTTTTAATGGTTTGTTTGTCGTTACTTTTATTGCCTTCATCATGCGTTCATATGATTAATTCGTCTGTTTTTACCATCTAAAATTCTAAAGGGTTTGAGTTCAGTATATGGAAAAGCGCAGATGTGTCGACCATCTAACAGATTCGACTAACGAAGATTTTCGATGGTTTCCTTGCTGTTATTTACTTTCATTGCATTCGTTGTACGTTCGTAAGACTAATTCCTCCATTCGTTCCACCAAAAGGATTTGATGGAAATGCTCAGAGAACCGGAAATATAGGTCGACTGTCGAGCAGATTCGACTATTGAAGATTGTTGATGGTATGTTATAAGTTTATAGGACTTTCAGTCTATTTATACCATCAAAAGGATTCGAGGTCAGTATATAGAAAACCGTAAATATAGGTCGACTGTCGAGCAGATTCGACTATTGAAGATTGTTATAGGTATGCTATAGTTCATAGGACTTTTCAATCTATTTATACTGTACCATCAAGATGATTCAAGGTCAATATATAGAAAACCATAAATAGGTCGACCGTCGAGCAGATTCGACTATTGAAGATTGTTAATGGCATGTTATACGTTCAAAGGACTTTTCAATCTATTTATACCATCAAAATGATTTCAGGTCAATATATAGAAAACCGTAAACAGGTCGACCGTCGAGCAGATTCGACCCACCCGCGGCCGGCTGCCGGCTGGCTATACCCACTCTCATTCCATCTCGCCCACCTGGTGACCGCAGGTGGAACGTGATTTATTCCGTTCCTCCGTGACCGCCGGCGATATCTATTCCGGCATCCACGCAATCAACAGTTGAGGTCCGAAGACGTTTTTTTTGGGAAGGGGGCGGGGGCGAAATGACTTCTAGAAATGACTCATCAGATGTGACGGGAAAAGCCTTTAATCAACGGGTTGGTTAATACGACCCAGACATGACAGACAGACAGGGAAGGATCCCCGGGGGAGAGAAACGGATGTAAACAATAGGAGGGAGCGGACCCGATTATATTCAGACTTTTTATTATTATAATTTTCTTTTGTAATCCGTTTCCTTTTTTTTATTATTAAAAAAATAAGGGTTTTTTTCCCCCAGTTTTATTTTTTTACCGGCTGCCTCTGCCTTGTAATTTGAAGTTAGCTTTTTTTTTTTCCCCTTCTCTCGGAATGGTTCGGGATTTTTGCTAATTGAGGACCGAAAAGGTCGTGATATATTGAAATGAAGAATGTTAAAATGGTAGTGAAGAAATCGGTAATTTTAGAGGCCTGGTTTAAGAAAATCAAGTTATTATAATAATATGTTGATCATGTTATGTCATACATGAATAAACACTCATATATATATATATATATATATATATATATATATATATATATATATATATATATATATATATATATATATATTTATATTTATCTGTGGTTGGTTGGTCACAGCTATGGTGCAGATGGGTATGAGGCTTGCAACCTCACTCTCAAGATAATTGCTGAGAACACGAAGGCTAACACCTTGTGTGGTCGTCCTTTCAAATATAATCATTACAAGATCTTAGTTTGCAGATTAAGTGATTTGCATCCTGCGATCTTATGTAGCAGTAGTTTATGGTCCCTCCTCCTCCTCCTCCTCCTCCTCCTCCTCCTCCTCCTCCTCCTCCTCCTCCTCCCTAATTTCCATCATCTTTCTAGAGCTGCTTGTCTGCCTACCTACCTTAGTGTAGCACCGGCATATCAAAGGCCTAATGAGATTTTCATAATATCATTGTTTATGGGATAAATTTCCCCCCCCTCAACCTTTCCCCTCCTCCTCCAGGTAGCTGGAGAGAAGGGGACTTCCATCCTCCTCCACCTCCTCCTCCTCCCCTCCTCCTCCTCCTCCTCCTCCTCCTCCTCCTCCTCCTCCTCCTCCTCCTCCAACAGTGCGTGTCCCAAATCCCTTCGAGTATTTGCCTCGGCTAGACTTTTCGCCGAGTGAAAAAAATGAGTCCCTTAGCCATTACTTCGAAGGCTCAAGATCTCACATAGGCGTCTGACATGCGAGCAAGGAAGGATTCTGGTGTTGTTGACTCTTTGCGTTTCCCTTTTGATGTAGTGGACTCTCTCTCTCTCTCTCGTATGTAGCTGTAAATTTATTTATTCTTTATGTATTTCTTTGTTTATATCAGATTCATTTCAGGTTTGTTTAAGATTGTAATATTCTCTCTCTCTCTCTCTCTCTCTCTCTCTCTCTCTCTCTCTCTCTCTCTCTCTCTCTCGCTGTCGTCTGTAGCCGTAATTTACTTGTTTTTTATGTATTTATTTGTTTGTTTATATCAAAGTCATTTCAGGTTTGTTTAAGATTGTAAAATTCTCTCTCTCTCTCTCTCTCTCTCTCTCTCTCTCTCTCTCTCTCTCTCTCTCTCTCTCTCTCTCTCTCTCTCTCGTCTGGAACTGTAGATTTATTTATTTTTATGCATTTATTTGTTTGTTGATATCAAAGTCATTTCAGGTTTGTTTAAGATTGTAATATTCAGGGTGAAGCGAATTGCGTCATATTTTTGGTACTTTTATATTTGGGCTATTTCTCTCTCTCTCTCTCTCTCTCTCTCTCTCTCTCTCTCTCTCTCTCTCTCTCTCTCTCTCTCTCTTTATCATTAGTTTTGTGAATCTCATTAAGAAAGAGGTGTAAAATGTAATACCAAAGAAAAATATGTAATGCTAAATTTTCTCTTCATTTCTGTTAATTTGTTTCATTATTTAAAAGCAAAATTTGCCTGAAGCTATAAACACACTTTCATTTACTCAATTTTAACACGACTTGAGAGAGAGAGAGAGAGAGAGAGAGAGAGAGAAGAGAGCTTATCCCCCTAAGACCACCGACCTTAATCCCGGAGGCCTTGGTAGATTACCCCGGATTAGATAAGGATTACCTCTCCTGGCCCTCCCGTTTACGAGGGCTTAGACTCGTAATATCCTATCAGGAGTGGCTCCTGCGCAGCATGCGACTAACACTCAGGTACATAATTCACTTCCTAGATCGCCCGAGGCGTACCTGTAAAGTTACGTCCGAGAGAGAGAGAGAGAGAGAGAGAGGGGAGAGAGGGGAGAGAGAGAGAGAGAGAGAGAAAGATTATTAATGAAATGTCATCAATATATATATATATATATATATATATATATATATATATATATATATATATATAGAGAGAAGAGAGAGAGAGAGAGAGAGAGAGAGAGAGAGAGAGAGAGAGAGAGATTGTATATTGTTTACGCATAAACAATTTATGATAACATAAGAAAACGCGACCTTTTCAGAGTCTTTTGATATTTGTTTTAGACACTGTTCGTTAGTTTTGTTCTCGAATTGCATTTAAACGACAGAGAATCAAAAGGCAGATTCTATTCAAAAGGGTCAGATTATATTCGCAAGACAGATTACATTCACAAGGCAGATTATTTTAAAAAGGCAGATTACATTCAAAAGGCAGAGTCTACTCAAAAGGGGCAGATTATATTCGCAAGACAGATTACTTTCGCAAGGCAAATTATTTTAAAAAGGCGGATTAAATTCAAAAGACAGAGTCTGTTCACAAGGGCCAAATTATATTCGCAAGGCAGATTATTTTAAAATGGCAGATTACATTCAAAAGACAGATAATCAAAAGGCAGATTATATTTACAAGACAGTTTACATTCACAAAGCAGATTATTTTAAAAAGGCAAATTACATTTAATAGGCAGATTCTTTTCAAAAGGGCAGATTATATGCGCAAGACAGATTACATTCACAAGGCAGATTATTTTAAAAGGGCAGATTACATTTCAAAAGCCAGATTATTTCCATAAGGTAGATTACATTCAAAAGGCAGATTACATTCAAAAGGAACATTACATTCAATGGGCAGATTACATTCAAAAGGGCAGATTACATTTCAAAAGCCAGATTATTTCCATAAGGTAGATTACATTCAAAAGGCAGATTACATTCAAAAGGAACATTACATTCAATGGGCAGATTACATTCAAAAGGCAGACTACATTCAAAAGGCAGATTACATTCAAAAGGAACATGACATTCAAAAGGCAGACTACATTCAAAAGGCAGATTACATTCACAAGGCAGATTCTATTCAAAAGGCAGATAGTACAACGGGCGAAGCAGAACACATCCCAGGTTCAATCTGAGGCCGATGAAACTCGAAAGGTCAAAGAAGTCATTATAATCGTCGCGGAGGTCCAGAAGTTTGTTCGATTTTATGGTCGTCTTGGGACGTTTGGAGCCTGACGGAGGAACGCCACCTGTCCGGGCGGCGCCTTTTGAAAACCAACCTGTGAGGAATGTCCAGTTTGGGCTGATCTTGCCGATAGTGGGAATGTTTATAAGTCTTAAACATTCTTACTTAAACTTTGAGAGAACAAGAAGCTTGCATTTATCAAATTCTTACTGATGAAAGAGACCCGGCGATTCCCGAATGATGTCTTTAGTTTTTAAAAAATGATGTATTTATCAAATTCCCGAATGATGTTTTTAGTTAAAAAAAATTATGTATTTATCAAATTCCCGAATAATGTCTTTAGTTTTTAAAAAATCGATGTATTTATCAAATTCTTACAGAGGAAAAAGACCCGGTGATTCCCGAATGATGTCTTTAGTTAAAAAAAAATATATATATGTATTTATCAAATTCTTACAGAGGAAAGAGATACATCGATTCCCTCTGGTTTCAGTACGTGAGAGAATTTCTTTATCTATTCAGTGTTAAAATTTGTAAGACTAATTAAAATTTTTTTTATAATTAACATTATTTTTTTCATAATCACCATTATTTTTTTTTTCACTAAAAGAAGGCGAGTCGAAAAGATATTTTATAGTTGCTAAGGCTTTCACTCGTTAATTTTTCATTTTTATTTTACACATGTAGTAGCCTACTAGATTGGTCCATAGACTCTCTCTCTCTCTCTCTCTCTCTCTCTCTCTCTAAGAATTTTGACGATCGAATTGAAAGTTAATGGTACGAAATCATTCACAATTCGAAGTGAATGGACAAATTAGAAAGAACTTTATGAAAAATAAGTAAAAATTTTTTAAGGTTGTCATTATTGTTTTCAGACACCGTAAATTGTAAAAGATCAGCCATACTTAATGAGCAATACTGAGTAATATTTAGGGGGCAATATTGAGTAGTATTTAAGGAGGAATATTATCCCATATTAAGGGTGGAATATAGAGCAATATTTAATTAGGTATATGAGCGATATTTAAGGAGGAATATTGAGTAGTATTTAAGGAGGAATACTGAGCCATATTTAAGGAGGAATATTTAGCAGTATTTAAGGAGGAATATTGAGCGATATTTAAGGAGGAATATTGAGCAATATTTAAGGAGGCATATTGAGCAGTATTTAAGGAGGAATATTGAGCAGTATTTAATGAGGAATACTGAGTAGCATTTAATGAGGAATATTGACCAGTATTTAAGGAGGAATATTGAACGATATTTAAAGAGGAATATTGAGCAGTATTTCAGGAGAAATATTGAGCAGTATTTAAGGAGGAATATTGAGCAGCATTTAAGGAGGAATAATGAGCAATGCTTAAGGAGGAGTATTGAGCAATAGGTAGGGAGCAATATTGAACAATATTTCAAGAACATTATAGTTCGTGGTCTATCTGCCTGAATTGTGGCGTATCAATCCCGTAGACTTGAATTTCTTTTAATTTGAATCCGAGCATCACTATATAGTGTGAATGTTTGATGTGTGTAAGCGCAAGCACAGTCGCGCATACTTGTTGGTGCGCGCGCGCTCATTCGTGTTCGATTCTATCTTTGCTGTTACTTCAGGCCTAAGAGGAGTGAAAATTATAGAGATTTAGAACACGAATTATCAGGCCTGTCAATTTTCAAGACGTAAATTCTAGTCGATGACTCTCTCTCTCTCTCTCTCTCTCTCTCTCTCTCTCTCTCTCTCTCTCTCTCTCTCTCTCTCTCTCTCTCAGGGTTATTTAACTTTTATTGTATCTATCAGACTTGACTATGAATGTAATTATTCCTTAGATAAGTAAGTCCATTAAGGTGATTCAAAATAACCTACTTATTTCCATAGTTAAGTTTATATGAATCATAACACTTACTATTTATTGCTAATCTCTTCCTTATGTGTCTTGTCTACCTGTTGAGGTTTGCAATTTTTGGGGAATTTGAAGACTATGAAGAATAGTCACGCTCTTTAAAGATACAGTAAGTATAATGTAAGACCAAGTTTTACGCTCAAGAAAATAGTTTTATTTTAGCCTAAGACTATGAAGAACATTCGCGTTCTTTAAAGATAAGTATAATGTAAAACTTGAATCTTGAATGTAATTTTGGTATATTGTTAAGAATATATTTGAAATCCTCAAGTATTTTTAGCAATATAACTGGCTGTATACACTCAAGAACATGGTCTTATTTTAGCGTAAGACTATGGAGAATAGTCACATTTTTTAAAGACAAGTATAGTGTAAAACCTGTTTAAGGAATGTAAAACTTGGTATATTGTTAAGAAGATACTGGAAATTCTTCAGTATTTACTGTATATCAATGTACCAGGTTGTACACTCAAGAAAATGGTCTTATTTTAGCCTAAGACTATGAAGAACAGTCACGTTCTTTAAAGGTACTCGTAAGTATAATGTAAAACCTGATTAAGGAATGTAAATTTTGGTATATTGTTGAAAATATGTTTGAAATCCTCAAGTATTTTTAACAATATAACAGGTTTTACACTCAAGAAAATGGTCTTATTTTAGCCAAAGACTATAGAGAATAGTCACATTCTTTAGATACTTATATATAAGACCCTTTTTATGAATGCAAGTCTTGGTATATTGTTAAGAATATATTTGAAATCCTCAAGTAATTTTTAACAGTATGCCAGGTTGTACTCTCGAGAAAGTGGTCTTATTTTAGATTTTACCCTAATTTTGCTATTATTTGGGGCTGGGGGGCGGTGAGGTTACCTAATATATTCAAAGGCTAGCTCCTTCAGTGATATATTGATCTTATTTGTTCTTGAATTTTCTGATAGCTCTGAGTCATAAAGCTCTTCCTTCTAATAAAGTTACCATCTCTTCCCGGTAGGTGGGGGTGGGGGGTAGCGCCGTCAGTGCACATCATGCGGTACACTGTAGGCATTACTTAAGGTTTTGCAGCCTGCGTAGCTGCAGCCTCTTTCATTTCTTTTACTGTACCTCTTTCTTCCATCTTACTTCCCACCCTCTCCTAACAATTGATTCATAGTGCAGCTGCGAGGTTTTCCTCCTGGTACACCTTTCAAACCCTTTACTGCCAATTCCCGTTTCAGCACTGAGTGAATTCTTAGGTCCCAGTGCTTGGCCTTTGGTCTAAATTCTATATTCAGTTCAATTCAGTAAATTCAGTTCTTACTCAGTCAAGCAAGGGGAAACTCAGTCGTCACTCATTTTCTATACATTATTTACTGACCTTGGAAGCTTGGGAAAGTGTTCAGATGCATACTGGCTTAGAGAGCTCTTATATGTTGTGATTAGGTAGTTACAACCATCATAAAATTATATATTTTTATTCATGAAGTTTGTATTGCATGTACTTACGTATACTAAGAAGGGCAGGTCTAAGTTTTATATATATATATATATATATATATATATATATATATATATAGATATATATATAGATATATATATATTATATATATATATATATATATATATATATATATATATATATATATATATATATATATATATATATTTATATATATATTTACACACACACATTTATATATATATATATATATATATATATATATATATATATATATATATATATATATATATATATATATATATATCAATGTTCATCAGATAAAAAAGAATAAATCCATAGATTTCGATATTTTCTTAGATTTTGCATTCAAATAAAATTAGGTTTAGAAAACGATTAAATTGTAATTGAAAATTATATAAGACAGTGCTAAATCTTTCTTAAGTGTTCCACATAGATAACTGTATTTCTTGAACTATAAGATTCTTGCGAAGTGCAACAATTTATACATTTTATTATATTCCTATTCAAGAACGTCTTACTCATTTGTAATTTAGAATATTGTTCCTAATCTTTCTCGCTGTGCAAATCCTGAACATTCGACTGTTCGTTTTTCATCAGGTTCTAAAAAACAAACGAACACCTTTGAACCATACATCAATCTCCTCTTCACTGAAACTGCGGTGTCGGCGGTGGCACCTTTGGGGTTAGAAGGGCGGTCACAAGAAATGGGAAGGCGGGGAGGGAGGGGGAGGGGCGCCATGTGCCCAATTTAGAGGAGGAGGAGGCGATCATCAGCTTAGTCCTTACTCACTTCCTTAATATCTCAAAGGGTCCCCCCCTCTACCCTTCCACAAACTAACCCTACCCCTTTTAATTCGCAGGAAGCCTTTACCTACTCCTTTACCACCTCTCTCTCTCTCTCTCTCTCTCTCTCTCTCTCTCTCTCTCTCTCTCTCTCTCGTATTACCCCGCAGGAAAAGGAGAAAGTCTCTCTCTCTCTCTCTCTCTCTCTCTCTCTCTCTCTCTCTCTCGTTTATCCAGGAAGAGGGGAAACGCGAGGAAGAAAGAGAGGAAGCGAGGGCAAGAAAGGAAGAAGGAAGAAAGAATGGTAATCCACCTCTTTACTCTTTTTTTGTGTGTGTCTTCATCTGTTTCCGTTTTTTTTCTGTCTTAGTTTTTCTGAGTCTTGTTTTACTTCCTCGGCTTCCCCATTTCTTTTGTTGCGTCGCGTTTCCCTCTCTCTCTCTCTCTCTCTCTCTCATTTCTTTTGTTGCTTCGTAGTTTTGAGAGATCCCAATCTCTCTCTCTCTCTCTCTCTCTCTCTCTCTCTCTCTCTCTCATTCTTTTGCTGCTTCCCAATTTTGGGAGATCCCCCAATTCTCTCTCTCTCTCTCTCTCTCTCTCTCTCTCTCTCTCTCTCTCTCTCTCTCTCCTCTCTCTTGTAGCGTTACATTTTTTGGAGATAGCTCTCTCAATATCTCTCTCAATTTCTTTTATTGCTTTGCACTTACAGGATCTCTCTCTCTCTCTCTCTCTCTCTCTCTCTCTCTCTCTCTCTCTCTCTCTCTTTTCCACCTCCCCCCAACCTTCCCCCACCCCCATGACATATCCTAATTCAGGCTTTTGGACGTAAATAGAAACAAGATCCTCGCCCTTTCACACAGGACTATAGACGTTGGTGCGATTGAAGATATTGCAAGTTGCAGTAAATTACCAAAGTTGAGAATGGAACCTACAGCAGGTGCTTTGGCCAGTTCGAAAAATGTCCTTGCGATGCCAAGGTAGCTCTGGATTGGCTTAGTGTTTAGTGGTACATTCAAATGGGAATGTCGTCTGGTCTTTGGATAGGTTTAGGAGAGAGAGAGAGAAAAACCTCCCAAAATGTAACGCTACAAAGGAAAAAGGGAAAGAGAGAGAAGAGAGAGAGAGAGAGAAGAAAGAGAGAGATTTGGGGACCTCCCAAAACTGGGGGGCAACAGAAGACATGAGAGAGAGACAGAGAGAGCTATTTCCCAAAAATATAACGCTACACGAGAGAGAGAGAGAGGGTGAGAGAGAAAGAGAGGGGGGCGTCCAGTGATGTTCAAAAAATGAAAGGAGATGGTTAATTTTGATATTTTCATCATAGTAAACAGTTAATCTTGATATTTCCATTCTAATAAACAGTTTATCTTGATATTTTCATTCTAGTAAACAGCTAATTTTAATATTTTCGTTAAAATAAAGAGTTAATTTTGGATATTTTTATTCTAATAAACTGTTAATTTTGACATTTCCTTTGTAATGAACAATTGTTTTTCTTATTTTCATTCTAATAAACAGTTATTCTCGATATTTTCATCCTCGCTATTTTTATTTTGATAAACAGTTATTATTGATATTTTCATTCTAATAAACAGTTAAGTTTGATATTCACATTCTAGTAAACAGTTAATCTTGATATTTTCATCCTAATAAGCAGTTAATCTTTATTATTTTCATCCTTGCTATTTTTTATTCTAATAAACAATTAATCTTGATATTTTCACTCTAATAAACAGTTAATCTTTATATTTTCACGCTAATAAACAGTTAATCTTGATATTTTCACTGTAATAAACAATTAATCTTGATATTTTTATTCTAATAAACAGTTAATCTTGATATTTTCACTCTAACAAACAGCTGATCTTGATATTATCATTCTAGTAATCAGCTAATCTTAATATTTTCATTCTAATAAACAGTTAATCTTGATATTTTCATTCTAATAAACAGTTAATCTTAATATTTTCACTTTAATAAACAGTTAATCTTGATATTTTTATTCTAATGAACAGTTAATCTTGATATTTTCAACCTAATAAACAGTTAATCTTGATATCTTCACTCTAATTAACTGTTAATCTTGATAGCTTCATTCTAATAAACAGTTAATCTTGATAGTTTCATTCTAGTAAACAGTTAATCTTGATATTTTCATCTTTGCTATTTTTATTCTAATAAACAGTTAATCTTTATATTTTCATTCTAATAAACAGTTAATCTTTATATTTTCATTCTAATAAAAACTAACTGCAACATTTTCATTCTAATGAACAGTTAATGTCGACATTATCATTCTAGTAAGCAGCAAAAAATTACGTACACACAAAAAAAAGTTAAAACACACCAAAAGGAATAAAAAAGTTAAAACAAAAACAAAAGTTAAAACAGAGACTTGGTTGAAGGTTTAAAAAGTCACTCCTCGAAAGAAGTTGTCGGTGGATTTTCTCGGCCGCGGCAAACAGGTGTAATTAGAGCGGGGGAAGGATGCGGAGATTGGGTAACTGGAATAGGAATGGGAACGGAATAGGATGTGACGGGAATACTACGGACGAGATAATGAAAGAACGAGCTCGGGGTGTCAGACAGTCCTGTGTTGTTGTTGTTTGTTGTTTATTGTTTCAGAGTAAGTTGTTGTTTGTTCTTTGCATAAGAAGGAAGTTCCTCCTATGTTGTTGTTTGTTGTTTGTTTCAGGGTAAGTTAGTCCTGTGTTGTTTTTTTTTCAGAGGAAGTTGGTCCTATGTTGTTTGTTTCAGAGGAAGTTGGTCCTATGTTGTTGTTTGTTGTTTGTTTCAGGGTAAGTTGGTCCTATGTTGTTTTTGTATGTTGTTCTTTTCAGAGTAAGTTGGTGCTATGTTGATGTTTGTTTCAAAGGAAGTTGGTTGTATGTTGTTGTTTGTTGTTTGTGTAAGGGTAAGTTGGCCTTGTGCCAGCAAGTCATCTTGCTCCCTGGACAGCTTTGGTAGGTGTCGTTGACCAAACTAAACTGTTTATTAGTTAAAATATCATGATTGAGTGTTTATTGGAATGAAAATATCAAGATTAACTTTTTCTCAGATTGAAAATATCAAAACTAACTATTTATTAGAATTAAAATATCAAAATTAACTGTTTCTCAAATTGAAAATATCAAAATTGATTGTTTATTAGAATGAAAGTATGTTTAGAATGAAAATATCACAGTTAACTGTTTATTGGAAGGAAAACATAGAATGGAAATATCAAAATTATGTTGAGTGAAAGGAAAATATCAAAATTAACTGTTTATTAGAATGAAAATACCCAAATTAACTGTTTATTAGAATAATTATATATATATATATATATATATATATATATATATATATATATATAATGAAAATATCAAAATTAACTGTTTATTGGAAGGAAAACATAGAATGAAAATATCAAAATCAACTGTTTATTAGAATGAAAATATCATGATTAACTGTGTAATAAAATGGAAATATCAATATTAATTGTTTATTACGGTGAAAATATCAAAACCAAAAGTTTATTAGAATGAAAATATCAAAATGAAGTGCAGGTGTAAGTTACAAGCTTGTATTTTGTTTAAACTGAGGAGAAAGTATAAATTTTTATTGATAGGAGCATATGAAAGGAGAAAAGTATTTTAAGATACTAAGTAAGGTAGTGTAGTAATCTTTCAGATAATGTACTTTATTACTTAATAAAGGGATGAAGACCACTGTCATTTTACTTACGTAAGTCCACTGTCATTACTTATTTAAGTCAATCAGTTGTAATTGAAATGGAAGTGGCTACCTAGATGCTGTATTATTATTATTATTATTATTATTATTATTATTATTATTATTATTATTATTATTATTATTATTATTATTATTATTATTCAGAAGATGGACCCTTTTCATATGGAACAAATCCACCAAAGGGGCCACTGACTTGAAATTCAGTCTTCCAAAGAATATTAAGGTGTTCAATAGGAAGAAGTAAGAGGAGATAAAGGAAAATACAGAAAGAAGAGATCCCACTCACTTATTAAAGAAGAAAAAAAATCAAAGAACAAATAGATAAAAACTATTAAAATGCAAGGAGAACAGTATTAGGGTAGTAATGCATTGCACCTTCGCTTGAACTTCTGAAGAAGTTCCAACTAAATTTCATGCATCAAAGTTAGGACCAAGATTAACAGAATAGAAGTCATCATATTTTCTTCCTTTTATTACTCATATACATTCTTAACTTCTTGTTGGAGATGGACATGGGCAGAAGGAAAGAGGAATAACAGAGAGAGGCTCGATAAAAACGAGTGACAATTGACAAGGTGCCAGCCAGTTAAAATCTTTTATTCTAAAGGCTTTTTTTTTTACATTGTTCCCTTGCAGTGTTTACCTTTTGTTTTTTCTTTGTTACTTTTGTTATTTAGTTTCTTGGTACGTTTCCACTACATTCCTAAATTTACAATATTTATATTTCTTGTTATCATGTATAGTTTTATTCATATTTCCTGTACAGCTCACTTCAAGTAATCATATGTAGTTTTTCCTAACCTGACACTCAAGAAATATTTACTCATATCTGTTATACTTAGTGTATACGTTTGCATAATATTCAAAGGTGACTTTTCCACTCTCATGTGCTACAGCTATTGGGAACGTTCATATATCAAATAGACAACTAGATATGTTAATGAGTCTTCTATGACTTTTATTTT
>NC_089757.1:36218264-36225764 GCF_040412425.1 Macrobrachium rosenbergii | reverse complement strand
GTGTGTAACGGTATACGCATTCACTCGGCCTTTCTGGCTTTGTTGCACAGTCCCTTTGCAACGGAAGTTCATCCAGAGCAACCTGCGATAAAGGCTCTATGCACCCAAGCCTCCCTAAGGCCGATACCGTCGTCTCCTGGAAGGCAAAATATGGTTGAAACAAAAAAACTGCGAGTCTGTCGATAGTCACTCCATTAACGTCCGCAAACAATAGAGATCATAATGTGAATGCTGGTGGACATTCTCTCTCTCTCTTTCTCTCTTTTATTCCCTCCTGCAGGCACTCGGGTTTATCCTTCGAGAAAGTCCTTTTAGTGGCACTACCCTGAGAGTCCTGCTGGTCACCGAGCTAGCTACAAACTGGCCTGCTGGATGAGCGCTGGAGTTTTAGCTCATTTACTCACAGCCAACGGTAATAAATCTTCCCCGAGCAGCGGCCATTCGAGACCAGGAGGGCCCCGGGTCGCTCTCTCTCTCTCTCTCTCTCTCTCTCTCTCTCTCTCTCTCTCTCTCTCTCTCTCTGGCTGTGGCCCGCCCTGGCCTGCCAGGACCCACTCTCTCTCTCTCTCTCTCTCTCTCTCTCTCTCTCTCTCTCTCTCTCTCTCTCTCTCTCTCTCTGTGTGTGTGTGTGTAATACCAGGCCGGGCAGCAGGAGTGCCAAAGAAGGCGTGTTGAACCCGTAGACTTTCCTGTCCCCCTTGGCGATGTTTGAAGTGATAGAGCTATAGTTGATATAGAGAGAGTTATAGTTGATATAGAGAGAGTTATAGTTGATTACTTATTAAAAAAATAAACTTTATCCAAACCCTTTATCTGTTATCTTTATAAAGGGGAGAATATATTTGACGTAAGCGCATTAATTTGAATTAGATGTTGACAGGGAATCTCCGTGGTTTTATAGATTTTTTCTCCATAATAATTATCATTAGCTGCGCATCAGAAATGATTATAAATAGAGCGGTGATCATCGTCTGTAGTGGGAACACAGAAGCCGGTGCTAATTACCGGGATTATGACGTTGATACGCCAATAACGATGAATTTGCCCAAGGAAATACCTACCGTTATGTCTCCGTAGTAAAAGATGATAAAAATTATTTCAGTATTTTTGTGTTGATATACTAATTTATAAAAGAAAATAGTTTTTCATTCATATTAATTCATAAGAAAAATTGTTTTTCATTCAACTGTACAGAAATGAAAAAATTATTCAGCTTATCTTTTTGTATTTTGGAATATTTTAATCGCAAATAGATATATTGGAAATATGATTATTGTAATTACAACTAGAGGTGTTAGAATTGTCGTCATATCCTTGGAAGATTAATCATCACATTATTATTATTATTATTATTATTATTATTATTATTATTATTATTATTATTGCCAAATCTACTAAACAAAATAAAAAAAGTAATTAATAGAAATAATGCATATGTTAATGGTTATTATAAATAATAATAATAATAATAATAATAATAATAATAATAATAATAATAATAATAATAAGCTTAAAATAGGCCTTCAATAAAAGTCAGAAGGCAGAAATAGAATATTCTAAATATAAAACGTTTAATTTTTATATAATCTATATATATTACATAAAATTTATAAGGTCTTTGTAATTTTGATGTAATTTTATCTGAAATTTCTAATTCACGGCGCACCTGAGGATCTAAAAAATCTCAGGTATATTCGTTGAAGGTGTGAGCTCAGTGGTAATTATTATAATTTTTTAAAGCTCGATGTTATTAGGGAACCGAGACGGGCAGTTTCAGCCGCATATGCTGAATTCTATCCTGCCCTAAATTGGAAAACTGCAGTACCTACAAAATTTTCGAAATCGTGATATGCCACATACTGGGCTCGTGAAACATAAAATACACAAGTTACTGCAGTTTCAGAATGATTCTTCCGTGCTTTATTTCGGGGGTCCCATTTGCATTAACTGCATAATCAGTAGTAAATGCAAGGGAAAACTGCCGTATCTGCAGAATTTTCGAAATTGAGATATGCCACCTACTGGGCTCGTGAAACACTATACACAAGTTACTGCAGTTTCAGAATGATTCTTCAGTGCTTTATTTAGGGGGCCCCATTTGCAGTATCTACAAAATCAGTAGTAAGGCAAGGTGAAAACTGCAGTATCTGCAAAATTTTCGAAATTGAGATATGCCACCTATTGGGCTCGTGAAACATAAAATACACAAGCTACTGCAGTTTCAGAATGATTGTTCTGTGTTTTATTTAGGGGTCCCATTTGCAGTATCTGCAAAAATCAGTAGCAAGGCAAGGGAAAACTCCAGTATCTGCAGAATTTTCGAAATTGAGACATGCCACCTATTGAGCTCGTGAAACACTAATGCACAAGTTACTGCAGTTTCAGAATGATTCTTCAATGCTTTCCACGAGTATTTAGGGGTCCCATTTGCAGTATCTGCAAAATCAGTAGTAAGGCAAGGGAAAACTGCAGTATCTACGATTTTTCTCAGCTTTGTACTTTTGCAGACACTGCAATCTTCCATTTTAGGGCAGTATTGATTGATGGTGAAAGTTGATTGCTTGTTTCACAATCGTCAAGAAATAATCGTTTGGTTAAATGAGTGGATTGTGAAATAATCACAGGAAATCAGGTAATTATTTTTTTTTATATCCTTACTACTACTACTACTCCTACTACCGCTACTGCTACTAGTAGTGATAATTATAATAATTTAAAGAGAGATGACATTGATGATCCATTTTAAGTTGACAGCAATAGTAAATTATGGTCAAATTTGCCTTCATATTAGCCGTTACTGTTACATATCTCTGTAACATATGATTTGTGTTTTACAATATTGGATTTTAAATGTGATGGTCTGAAACACACACACAAATGCATACATATATATATATATATATATATATATATATATATATATATATATATATATATATATATATATATATTATATATATTATATATATATATATATATATATATATATATATATATATATATATATATTATATATATATATATATATATATATATATATATATATATATATATATATATATATAATACATGCACATAAACATACATACACGTAGGTATGTCTAATAAAAATCTGATCTTGTAGTAAATGTCATTCAATGATAAACAAAGTACAAAGGCTATCACCTCAATTCAAAAAACCACTGCGGTTTTATTTAATTTAAAGCAATGCACTCTAGTCATTTCAATTAAAACAGGTGGATAGTCTTGGAAAGGGAGAAGGTTTTGAAGAACAATAATAAAGGTTTTCAAGAACAATAATAATAGTTTTGATTTAATTGATAAATAACATGAAGAATATTTTGGGTGAGTAAAAATGCCATTGAAGGGAATATTCAGTTAAAAAAAATATTGTTTCCTCTAGTGAATGGAAAAAAAATATTGACCCAATTAACAAATTAATTTTATAATTTGACTTTATTTTAATTTTAAAAAACAAGGTTTTAAATGTTAATTTACAAAAAAAACAAGGCTTTAAATCTTAATTTAAAAAAACAAGGCTTTAAATGTTAATTTTAAAAAACCAAGGCTTTAAATGTAAATTAAAAACCCCAAGGCTTTAAATGTTTATTAAAAAACAAAGGCTTTTAATGTTAATTTAAAAACCAATGTTTTAAATGTTAATTAAAAACCACGGCTTTAAATGTTAATTAAAAAAAACAAGGCTGTAAATGTTAATTAAAAAACCAAGGCTTTAAATGTTAATTAAAAAAACAAGGCTTTGAACGTTAATTAAAAAAAAAACAAGGCTTTAAATGTTATTTGAATAGCCGATTTTCCAGGTTCCTTACCAGGTAGAATTAGAGGAATAATGTTGATATAAATATAAGGAAACAAGATAATTAAAGAAATTCCCGTAAAAATCTAGGTAGACTGGAATTAAAGCAATGATATTCATGTAGATACAAGGACGACAAAAATTTTACCTTTAAAACTCTAGGAGAAATTGAGAAATTAATGCTAGATACACGAAGATAAAATTAGAGGAATGATATTGTTATAAATATAAGGACACACAATGATTCAAGAGTTTACCTATATAACTTTTGAAGGATTAGAGTAATTTTTACTATATAGTATTATTATTATTATTATTATTATTATTATTATTATTATTATTATTATTATTATTATTATTATTGTTGTTGTTGTTCAGAATATAAATCCTTATTTATATGGAACAAGACTACCAAAGGGACCATTGACTTGAATTATTATTATTTTTATCATTATTATTATTATTATTATTATTATTATTATTATTATTATTATTATTATTATTATTATTATTATTATTCAGAAGATGAAACCTACTCATATGGAACAAGACTACCAAAGGGGCCGTTGACTTGAAATTCAAGCTTCCAAAGAATATTATGGTGTTCATTTGAAAGAAGTGACAGAATAGAATAGGAAATACAGAAAGAAATATCATTTATTAGAAAGTAAAATAAAAAATGAAAAAAATTAATAAATAAATAGATAAAAATGTAAGTAGATTATTTAAGTAAAGTAGAAGATTTTCCTGTAAGATATAAATGAATAAATTCACCGAGCGTGATCTCGGATACTTATCGCTAACGTAATTAATTTCCAGCCCTGTAATTGGGCGTATCCAGTATCGGTAATATCACACAGGACGGAAATTTAGGGAATTTATTGACTGAACCAAATCCCGCCCCCTCCCAATCAACCCCCTTAAAAAAAAATTTCGAGGCATAATTACGAACCTCTCGGTGGAAATTGAATGTCAACTGAAATAATCTCTCTCTCTCTCTCTCTCTCTCTCTCTCTCTCTCTCTCTCTCTCTCTCTCTCTCTCTCTCTCTCTGTTATCTTAAAGTAATTTTAAATGTCTGTAAGAGATAAAATAAAATAAAAAATAAAAAAATTTCGAGGCATACCCAATTACGAGCCTGTCGGTGGAGATTGAATGTCAACTGAAATCTCTCTCTCTCTCTCTCTCTCTCTCTCTCTCTCTCTCTCTCTCTCTCTCTCTCTCTCTCTCTCTCTTTCTAATGTCTGTAAGAAATAAAATATATAATAAAAATAAAACTCGAGGTATAGTTACGAATCTCTCGGTGGAAATTGAATGTCAAATGAAATCTCTCTCTCTCTCTCTCTCTCTCTCTCTCTCTCTCTCTCTCTCTCTCTCTCTCTCTGTCTCTCTCTCTCTAATGTCTGTAAGAAATAAAATATATAATAAAATAAAACTCAGGTATAGTTACGAATCTCTCGGTGGAAATTGAATGTCAAATGAAATCTCTCTCTCTCTCTCTCTCTCTCTCTCTCTCTCTCTCTCTCTCTCTCTCTCTCTCTCTCTACTGTCTGTAAGAAAGAAAATATATTGAAAAAAATTTTCGAGGCATAATTACGAACCTCTCTTTCTCTCAGTGGAAATTGAATGTCAGCTCAAATCTCTCTCTCTCTCTCTCTAATGTCTGTAAGAAATAAAACATAATAAAAAAATCTTCCTAAGCATAATTAAGAACTCTCAGTGGAAACTGAATGTCAGTTGAAATCTCTCTCTCTCTCTCTCTCTCTCTCTCTCTCTCTCTCTCTCTCTCTCTCTCTCTCTGTGTTATCTTAATGTATAATTTAAAAAAAACCTTCGAGGCATAATCACGAACCTCTCTTTCTCTCTTTCTCTCTCGGTGGAAACTGAATGTCAACTGAAATCGCAAAAGTCACTCTAGACTCTAGAGAGCGACCGAGCTCAGAAATCAGGTATACGAATTCGCAAGACGGAAGGTACCCTGCCTCAGCCTAAAAGTCCTCTTGCATGTCGCTGTTTTAGCAGGAGCGGCGTTTGGAAGAAAGCGCGTGCATGCCGCACCCAGCGCCTAAGTATGACAGAATATGCGTTAGATGCTGATTGATGGCGAATGGCGGAAAACACTCGCGGAATGTGTATGTCTCTATTATGAGGTTGCATAGAGGCGGAGTCGCCGGCGCTGGGTATAATGTTAAGAGGTGGCCGTCATTGTATTTCCTTTCAACTCATTATTATTATTTTTTTTTAGGGACAGGCTTCTTTATAACTTATTCTCTTACTTCAAGACTTTACCGGCGTGAAAAGCGAGTTATTTTAAGGGCGACTGTAATCTTGTGGGTATGATGTTAAGGAAAGGACGTCATTGTATTTTCTTTCAACTCATTATTATTATTTTCGGGGGACAGGCGTCTTTATAACTTATTCTCTTACTTCAAAACTTTACCGATTTGAAAGAATTGTTTTACAACTGTGTTTAATGGCGACTGTAATCATGGCGGTATGATGTTAAGGAAAGGACGTCATTGTATTTCCTTTCAACTCATTATTATTTTTTTGGGGACAGGCGTCTTTATAACATATGCGAATTATTTTGTACCTGTGTTTAAGAGCGTTTTGCTAAACGGGTCCTCTGATCTTGAAGGTACAATGTTAAGAAGTGGCCATCATTGTATATATTTTCAGCTCATTATTTTTTGTGACAGGCGTCATTATAACTTATTCTCTTGCTCCATAACTTTGCCGAAGTGAAAGGAGAGTTACTTTACACCTGTGTTTAAGAGCACCTCTAATCTTGGAGGTATAAATTTAAGAAGCGGCTATCATTGTATATATTTTCAGCTCATCATTTTTTTGTGACAGGCGTCATTATCTCTTATCCTTTTCCTTAATAACTTTGTCGAAGTGAAAGGGGACTTACTTTACACCTGTGTTTAAGAGCACCTCTAATATTGGAGGCATAAAGTTAAGAAGTGACCATCATTGTATATATTTTAGCTCATTATTTATTTGTGACAGGCGTCATTATAACTTATTCTCTTACTCCATAACTTTACCGATATGAAAGGAGAGTTACTTGACACCTGTCTTTAAGAGCACTTGGACAAGGGTCCTTATTTCTTGGGAGGTCGAAAAATCCTCCGTCTGCAATTTTGGACGTGACTCCGATGATGAAAGATAATATTTAGGCTACTTATTGTTCCAGGCGTCTTCCGGTATGTATATGGATTTACCTGCGTTTACCTGCGCCTCTGTGTGTGTGTGCGTGTGTGTGTGTGTGTGTGTGTGTGTGTGTGTATGTGTCTGTTTGTGTCTGTGTGCGTCATCGTTAGTGCGGTTGGACTGTGCGCAAGCGCGCGAAAGCGTTTCCGTTCCCAAGCCATTTCCTTTGAGGCGTTTCTCTCTCTCTCTCTCTCTCTCTCTCTCTCTCTCTCTCTCTCTCTTATGAAGACTTTGTTCAGAAATATTGATGATATCATTTGTATTTGATGGGAATGTTAAAAAAAGATATTTCTCTCTCTCTCTCTCTCTTAAGACATTTTGTTCAGAAGAATTAATGATATTATTCGTATTTGATGGGAATGTTAAAAAAAGATATTTCTCTCTCTCTCTCTCTCTCTCTCTCTCTCTCTCTCTCTCTCTCTCTCTCTCTCTCTCTCTCTCTCTCTCTCTCTCTCTCTCTCGTATGAA
>NC_089757.1:36210764-36213264 GCF_040412425.1 Macrobrachium rosenbergii | reverse complement strand
TTATTTTATTTAAGATTAAAGTTAGCAGTAATCTCACATCTGGTAACATTATAGGCCAGGCCACCACCTGGCCCTGGTTAAAGTTTCATGGGTCGCGGCTCATATAGCATTATATCGAGACCACCATAAGATAAATCTGTTTTCGGTGGCCTTGATTATATGCTGTACTGAAAACTCGAATGCGCCGAAGACACTTCGGCGCATTTATTACATGTTTATTGGTTGTTTACGCTTCTGGTAAAATAATCACTGTGAAGAACTTAATCAACTTAGTCTGATATGAAATATGGTGGATGTGACAGAGAATTGATCTTAATCCACCAAGTTTTGGGTATTTTAAAGTTTTTTTTTTAATAATCTTATATTAATAAGTTGCTTTCGAAGTTATTTTTACTTTTCAAACCTTCATGGCATTAGTTATTAATATTTATTTGTACACACACACACATATATATATATATATATATATATATATATATATATATATATAGTATATATATATATATATATATATATATATATATATATATATATGTATATATATATATATATATATATATATATATATATATATATATATATACTATCATATTTATCAGTTTCTGGTGTTTGGGGCTGTCAAATAAGGTGTATATTTTATCATGTTTATCAGTTGACATTAAGAATCGCAGAATCGTTAAAATGAAGGCATGTATATTTGTATACTAATTCTACTGCCATAGATATCACTAACCACAAACAAATGAGGTTACCTTAGAAACTGTTTTGAATAACAGGTAATTTACAACTATAGAACCCGATTGATAATATTCGGTAATAATGAAACTACGTTCCAGTGGTTACTAGGACATTTAAAAATGGAAGCTAGTACGCTCTCTCTCTCTCTCTCTCTCTCTCTCTCTCTCTCTCTCTCTCTCTCTCTCTCTCTCTCTCTCTCTCCCTTTACTTCTGACTCGTCTATTTACAGACAATGTTAAGTATTTTATTGATAAACACACGCTCTCTCTCTCTCTCTCTCTCTCTCTCTCTCTCTCTCTCTCTCTCTCTCTCTCTTACTTCTGACTCATCTATTTACAGACAATGTTAAGTATTTTATTGATAAACACACGCTCTCTCTCTCTCTCTCTCTCTCTCTCTCTCTCTCTCTCTCTCTCTCTCTCTCTTTTACTTCACATCATCTATTTGCAGATAATGGTAAGATATTAATAAACACACGCTCTCTCTCTCTCTCTCTCTCTCTCTCAAAATGTTTAGTCGAAGTGTCAAATATTCATCTGGGCCAGGTCAGGTCTGTACTTCAGAAGGCGGCTTGAGGGCCGGGGGGGGGGATGGGGGGAAGGATTGCTCTGAAGCATCACGGTGATGGATTGATGGCTGATGAAGCACCTCGTTGTGCGTTGATGGGCCGCGGCCTCTCTCTCTCTCTCTCTCTCTCTCTCTCTCTCTCTCTCTCTCTCTCTCTCTCTCTCTCTCTTCTGTTCTGTTTAGACTTCGATGGATACTTCTTGTAAGGCACTTAGATTGTCTCCCTCCCCTCCCCTTCCCCTCCCCTCCCCTCCCCTCCCACACACATTCCCCCCACCATCCTGACCCCTTCCCCACCCCTCGCCCTCCCCTCCATCCTGACACCTCCTTCCCCTCCCTCCCACACACATTTCCCCACCATCCTGACCCTACCCCCTCCCACCCCTCCATCCTGACACCCTCCCCTCCCCCTCCCCTTCCCTCACATGCCCCCCCCTTCCCCAGCCCCTGCCCTTCCCCTCCCATTCCCCACAATCCTGACCCCCTCCCCCTTCCTCCCTCCCTCCTCCGCCCCTTCCCCTCCCCTCCCCTGCCCTTGTCCTTCCCCTCCCACTCCCACTCCCCATACACTCATTCCTCCACAATCCTGAGCCCCTCCCCTTCCTCCCTCCCTCCTCCGCCCCTTCCCCTGCCCCTCCCCTCCCCTCCCCTCCCTTCCCCTTCCCTCCCCAACACATTCATTCCCCTCACAATCCTGGGCCCCTCCCCTTTCTCCTTCCCTTCTCCGCCCTTCCTCCTCCCCTCCCCCTCCACTGCCCTTCCGTCCCACTCCCTACACACTCATTCCCCCACAATCCTGAGCCCTCCCCTCCTCCGAACACAGTCCCCACGATGCTGACCCCCTCACGAGGGATAGAAAGAGAGTTTAATTTCAGAGCATCAGATTATATGAGAAAATCAATTAAGTGCCTTATATATTCCAGAACGTGTTCCCTCTCTCCCCTCCCTAACTCCCCACCCCTACCCCCGTAACCCCCCCACACCCACTGTGTTTGAGAGAGAGAGAGAGAGAGAGAGAGAGAGAGAGAGAGAGAGTTTAATTTCAAAGCATCATATTACATTAGAAAGTCAAGGCTATGTCATATATATACTCCAGAAGTTGACTGTCTGTTATGCTTTATTCAAAATGCCGGAGATAGACTATCCTAATAAGCAATTAAAACTATTTTCAGTGACTGTGTTTTCCAAAATTCGT
>NC_089757.1:36198264-36203264 GCF_040412425.1 Macrobrachium rosenbergii | reverse complement strand
TCGCCAGCAAGAAGACCATCTCTCCTGACATCGCCAGCAAGACCATCTCTCCTGGCATCGCCAGCAAGAAGAGTATCTCTATTGACATCACAGTGAAAGCCGTGTAGTCAGTGATATATGCAAGAAGACCATCTCTCTTGACATCGCCAGCAAGAAGACCATCTCTCTTGACATCGCCAAGAAGAAGACTCTCTCTCTTGACATCACCATCAAGAAGACCATTTCTTTTGACATCTCTGGCAAGAAGACCGTCTCTCATGACATCATCTCTCTTGACATCACCAGCAAGAAGACCATCTCTCTTGACACCACCAACAAGACCATCTCTCTTGACATCACCAGTAAGAATATCATCTCTCTTGACATCACCAACAAGACCATCTCTCTTGACATCACCAGCAAGAAGATCATCTCTCTTGACATAGCCAGCAAGAAGACCATCTCTCTTGACATCACCAGCAAGAGGACCATCTCTCTTGACATCGCCAACAAGAAGACAGTCTCTCTTGACATTGCCAAAAAGACCATTTCTCTTGACATAACCAGCAAGAAGACCATCTCTCTTGGCATCACCAGCAAGAAAAACATCACTTTTGACATCGCCAGCAAGAAGACCATCTCTCTTGACATCACCAGCAAGAAGACCATTTCTATTGACATCACCAGGAAGAAAACGATCTCCTCTGATATCGACCATCTCTCTTGACATCGCTAGCAAGAAGACCATCTCTGTTGACATCACCAGCAAGAAGACCATCTCTGTTGACATCACCAGCAAGAAGACCATCTCTCTTGACATCACCAGAAAGATGAACATCTCTCCTGACATCACCAGCAAGAAGATCATCTCTCTTGACATCACCAGGAAGAAGACCATCTCTCTTGACGTCACCAGAAAGAAGACCATCTCTTGACATAGGAAGCAAGAAGACCATCTCTCCTGACACCACAAGCAAGAAGACCATCTCTCCTGGCATCACCAGCAAGAAGATCATCCCTCTTGACATAAAGAAAGAAGACCATCTCTCCTGACATCACCAGGAAGAAGACCACCCCCCTGACATCGCCACCAAGAAGACCATCTCTCTTGACATCGCAGTAAAAGCTGTACTGTATAGTCAGTGACATATGCTAACACCGTGAGTGATAACGCCAAGTATCTTGCCTGATGTGATGCCCCGTTTGTTTAATGTTCCTCTTAACCTGATGTATTCATGTATGCAAATGCTGTTCTGCTGCTCTGATGCTCGCTGTACGTACAGCAGCAACAACAGCTACAACAACAAGCCTTTAGGGAAATATACACACGCACCCAATCGTTTTGGGGCTCTCGTGCATTCATAATAATCCAATGTGCATGTTATGAGATTTTTCCCTTCTCTCTCTCTCTCTCTCTCTCTCTCTCTCTCTCTCTCTCTCTCTCTGTCTTTTGATGTTCATGTACGTGCAAATGCGCTCCCGTTCTCCCCCCCCCCGCTTCTTCCCACCTTCCCCAGCCCTAATTCACACAGTCAGACAAATAGTACGGTTATGTCAGTGTAAACAATAATCATTTGTATACATATATTATGGCTCTGAACTGTAAATATACTGGCAGATACTTCTAAAGCAGCTTTTACATTTGTCGTGTATATCAACGATAATGAATAGTTGGATAATCTCTCTCTCTCTCTCTCTCTCTCTCTCTCTCTCTCTCTCTCTCTCTCTCAAAAGACTAGAATTCTTAGTGATTCGATAGAATAAAGAAAATTGAAAACACATTTTGTCTTGAGATTATTCAGTGTGATTTCTTGCTCTCTCTCTCTCTCTCTCTCTCTCTCTCTCTCTCTCTCTAAATCATACCCCACGCCAATAACCAAACTGAACAGAAAGAAAATAAGAAAAAGAAACCTATTGCTTTTCCACCTCGGATAATGAGTGGACCAGGTGTTGGCTTGGAGTGTCAAGGAGAAAGGTCTGTATCAGTCCTTTGGGGAGGAGGTTTTTGTAGCTGGGGGGAAGGTGGAGGGAGGGGTAGGGGTAGGGGAACGGAATGGGTCTCCGTTGGGCCGAAGTGGTAATGGTATGCCATGTGCTGTGTGTGTGTGTGTGTGTGTGTGTGTGTGTAGGGAGGGCTACCATCTCTTGTTATTGTAAGATGTATCCTTGTAGCTCCTGATACACCTCCAGGGTCGTCACTTGGGGTCTCTCATAATCAATCAGCTTGACTTCTCTCTCTCTCTCTCTCTCTCTCTCTCTCTCTCTCTCTCTCTCTCTCTCTCTGTTGTGCGATGTCAAGGAGGAACTTTCAACTCTTCTCGGCTTTTAGTTTTTGTGGCGCTGATTAGCTCCTACTGCTTGTGCTTCTGCTGATTTTTTTCTGCTGATGCTGGGGTGCTGCTGATTTTGCTTCTGCTTTTACTGATGCTGCTACTGCTTCTTCTACTTTTGCTACTGCTTTTGCTGTTACTTTTGCTGCTGCATTGACTACTGCTGAAACTACTTTTGCTACCGCTTTTGCTGTTACATTTGCTGCTGCATCGTCTACTGCTGCTTCTACTTTTGCTACTGCTTTTGCTGTTACTTTTGCTCTGCTGCATTGCTTACTGAGTTTGCTGCTGCCTTGTCTGCTGCTTTTACTGCTGACTTTGTCGCTACCTTTGTTGCTACTTTTGCTGCTGCTTTAACTGCTGCTTCTGCTGCTGCCTTTTTCTGCTACTTTTCTGCTACTTTTAGAGCCATTTAGGTGACTGCTTTGAAAGGTCTGGTATTGTTTGGTGGTCATGTAAATGCAAGAGTCACAGGGATGTTTACATGAATAAATTGTCTGTAACCTGTCTTGGGTATAAAAATTAAGCGTGTGTATTTACTGAGTAGTACAGTATATATGTATATATATATATATATATATATATATATATATATATATATATATATATATATATATATATTATATATATATATATACACATATACAGTATATATATATATATATATATATATATATATATATATATATATATATATATATATATATATATATATATACAACAGTTTGCAAATTTAAAATCTGAGAGAGAGAGAGAGAGAGAGAGAGAGAGAGAGAGAGAGAGAGAGAGAGAGAGAGAGAGAGAGAATGACAATGACCAACTTATCATTCAAACAATGAATGGACTCATATTATTCATCTAATCTTTACCCTCAAAAGATACTACTTTCCTATTTAATCATTCTGCCTCATTTCCCCCTCCATGCCTTGCGCACTGGGCACTGTATATGACCTCCAGTGCCATGATAATAATAATTAGCCTTCCTTCGTACCCGCAGTATTACATTATTGCTCCTTGTTCATCCTCGAGTCTACGAAAGCGATCTCATTGAGTAAAGTGAGTTTAAGTGAGTTAAAGTGAGTTGAAGTGAATGTCTTGGGCAGGCTGTAGACGCCATGACTCGTCAAGAATGTATTTGCGTAGATGACTGGCTGATAAAGACTGTACTACTGTCTCAGACCAGAGAGAGAGAGAGAGAGAGAGAGAGAGAGAGAGAGAAAGTTACGTGTGTGTTTGTTTACGAACTGGTAATTTTTTCCTCTGTGTTTTACTAAAGTATATGCTCAGCGAATAGGAGGAGAATCTGTCTTGAGAGAGAGAGAGAAAATTACGTGTGTGCTTGTTTACGAACTGGTAATTTTTTCCTCTGTTTTTTATTAAAGCTTATAATTAGCGAATAGGAGGAGAATCTGTCTTGAGAGAGAGAGAGAGAGAGAGAGAGAGAGAGAGAGAGAGAGAGAGAGAGAGAGAGAGAAAGTAGCTTATATTCAGCTTAGGGTAAAGGTTAACTTTATTTTATCTTTTTATTTTGCTTCATTGTAATCAAATCTTACTTTTTCTTTTGGATTATACTGTAATTAAAGTTGAGTATTATTATTATTATTATTATTATTATTATTATTATTATTATTATTATTATTATTATTACCTGGCCACCATAGAGTCCTTAGGGCAATGTCCACTCGCTATAGAGAGAGAGAGAGAGAGAGAGAGAGAGAGAGAGAGAGAGAGATACCCACCCGCCTAATAATTTTAATTACAATTTAGACCACCGTAGGTTCCACAGAACAATACCCACTCCCTCGAGAGAGAGAGAGAGAGAGAGAGAGAGAGAGAGAGAGAGAGAGAGAGAGAGAGAGAGAGAGACCCATCCACCTAATAATGTCAGGGGGGAGAATAGTGGAGTCACTGGAGTGTTTTTCGTAGCGGGAGTGGAGTGGAGTGGAGTGCTTCAAGAGGGCTTATATGAAGTTGTACTGTAGTACCACTTCACGCCTCAAAGTACTGAGTAAATTGGTCTTCGCGTTGGCCGATGACAAGTGATATGTTGATTTCCCCTCGTCTTCTGACTTGTTACTTGTTTTGTGTGTTTGTGTTTGCGTCAGGAGAGAGAGAGAGAGAGAGAGAGAGAGAGAGAGAGAGAGAGAGAGAGAGAGAGAGAGAGAGAGAGATTTTTTATATGGGTTTTCGACCTTTATATATTTTTTTTATTCCTGTATTTCTTAATTTCTTTTATGAAAGCTTTGCTGACCAGATATATATACACACACACACATATATATATATATATATATATATATATATATATATATATATATATATATATATATATATATATATATATATATATATATATATATATATATATATATATATATATATATATATATATATGTGTGTGTGTGTGTGTGTGTGTGTACATATGTTTGTGTGTATGATATATATATATATATATGTATATATATATATACATACAGTACATACATATATATACATATATGTATGTATATATATATGTATATATAATATACATATACAGTATATACACACATATATTAAACATATATTTCAAGTGGTATTTTTTCAACCTACATGATTTAGACAATAATCTCAAAGCCAGCGGCTGTAAATTATGAATCTGTCAATCTGTAAAATAAAAGAATAAACTCAAGGCAGTTTTACTGTGATGAA
>NC_089757.1:36163264-36188264 GCF_040412425.1 Macrobrachium rosenbergii | reverse complement strand
CAATAAGACCTGTTTAAGAGAGGGTGTATTTCCTTCATATATTATTATTATTATTATTATTATTATTATTATCATTATTATTATTATTATTATATTGAACAAGCCCACCATACGGGCCATTGACTTGAAAGTCAAGCCTCTAAAGAATATTATTATTATTATTATTATTATTATTATTATTATTATTATTATTATTATTGACCCTATTCATATGGAACAAGCCCACCATACGGGGAATTGACTTGAAATTCAGCCCTCCAAAGAATATGTCCATTTGAAAGAAGCTGCAGAAGGTAATGGGAAATACAGAAAGAAGAGATCAATTATTAGAAATGAAGAAGGAAAATAACAGGTGATTAAATAAATAGGTAAAAATGTAAGCACACTGTCATTTTTAAAAACTTTTTTGATTAGCTCACGTAACTTTCGGAATAGTCTGAACTGAAGTTAATGTAACGTTTTAGAAGACTTTTAAACAGTTTATTATATTTGCAACATTTCTCCTTTTTAGAATTGATCTTGATGTCCAGGAAAATGGGCGAATATGACACTAGGTTCAGTGGACCTTTTTAGTGATAAAAACTTCTATGGCCTATTTAACTAAAAATTTCTCTCTCTCTCTCTCTCTCTCTCTCTCTCTCTCTCTCTCTCTCTCTCTCTCTCTCTCTTTATACTCTCTATATATATATATATATATATATATATATATATATATATATATATATATATATATATATATATATGTGTGTATGTGTGTGTGTGTGTATCAGATAACAAGAGAACTTTTGTGGTGACAGTTTGACTGATCAGCTGACCAGGGTTTGTATGGTATGTCTAGATGGGAGAAAGACTCCAAAGCAATGGAGGAGAGTAATAATTATCCCTTCCTGCATTGGGATATCTAAGTGATAAGATATATGTTGTAAAGATAAGACATGTAATTGTTATATTGCAAGAAAAGCCGGGTTGCATTCACATCAATGCAGGGAACGTGACAAAGGTCGACATTACAATTATATTGAGTAATCTTATGGTAATGCTCACTAGGCATTACCAAGAAGTGTCCTTCAAAAGTGTTTGTCAGCTGATAATTGCATAACCATCGACATTAAAGTCTGGATTCGTACTCCCAGACATCTTACAAAAGTAAACAGGTGTTAGGACAGCAGATCTGACATTCCATCCTCCATCCTCCTCCTCCTCTCCTCCTCCTCCAAGCGCATCTCTAGTTAGTGGAAGACGTCCCAGAGACTTGTTGGGTCTTAAGGAGAAGTTAATATCAACAAACATCAGCGTCTGCTGATTCATTCGATTTCATGAAATGTTGCGAGATACTTCTGAGGTGTTCAGTTTTTTGCTGAATTTTTTCTAAGCTCTGCTTATTATGTAATACATCTACTCTTCTGTAATTCACGTTATTCTTAATTTGACTTTGTTACTACAAAAGGATTCCGATTGCCAGGCAGCTTTAGTGGAATCATTTTTAAGTTTGATGGCAGTAATATTATCCTTTGTCATAAATCAATGATTGTACCGTTTTTTTTTTTATCAGGATGCTGAACTGTTCCCATACTTATGGAAGTGAAAAAATCAAGGCCCATGATCATTGCAATTTCTCGCCGTGTTTTGTTTCGAGTTTGTGTGTACGGGTTGGCAATTCACTCTAAAGTCCACTGTAGTTTTTTTTTTTGTACGGGTTGCCGTTCACTATAAGGTCGGCTGTTGTTTTTTTTTAGTACGGGTTGCAATTCACTACAAGGTCGATTGTAAGTTTTCTTTTGTATGGGTTGCAGTTCACTATAAGGTTGATTGTAATTTTGTTTTACGGGTTGCAATTCACTATAAGGTCGACTGTAAGTTTTTTTGTATGGGTTGCAGTTCAATATAAGGTTGGTTGTAATTTTTTTTTTGTACGGGGTACAATTCACTGTAAGGTCGATTGTAAGTTTTTTTGTGCGGGTTGCAATTTACTATAAGGTCGACTGTAGTTTTTTTTTGTACGGGTTGCAATTCACTATAAGGTCGATTGCAAGTTTTTTTACGGGTTGCAATTCACTATAAGGTCGATTGTAAGTTTTTTTTTTGTACGGGTTACAATTCACTATAAGGTCGATTGTAAGTTTTTTTGTGCGGGTTGCAGTTCACTATAAGGTCGACTGTGGTTTTTTTTGCCCTGGTTGCAATTCAATAGAAAGTCGTTTGTAGTTTTTTTGTACGGGTTGGAATTCACTATGAGGTCGACTGTAGTTTTTTTTTGTACGGGTTGCAATTCACTATAAGGTCGATTGTAAGTTTTCTTTTGTACGGGTTGCAATTCACTATAAGGGCGATTGTATTTTTTGTACGAGTTGCAATTCACTATAAAGTCGATTGTAAGTTTTCTTTTGTACGGGTTGCAATTCACTATAAGGTCGATTGTAAGTTTTCTTTTGTACGGGTTGCAATTCACTATAAGGTCGATTGTAAGTTTTCTTTTGTACGGGTTGCAATTCACTATAAGGTCGATTGTAAGTTTTCTTTTTGTACGGGTTGCAATTCACTATAAGGTCGATTGTAAGTTTTTATTTTGTACGGATAGCAATTCACTCTAGGTCGACTGTGGTTTTGTGTGTGTGTGGGTGTATGTGTGTGTGTGTGTCCTGGTTAGTAATTCACTCTAAGGTCGATTGTATCTTCTTCATCGGCGCGACTGTACAGAAGAGACCCGTTTTTCGTGGGGTATTTTGTGGCTTTTGAGTACAGCTGAATTAAAATCTATGACGTATTCACTCCTGGTAATGAAAGCACCTCCACCATGCTGTACACTATTTATGTCGGTATTTAGAACTGACTGTTTTTCAACATTTTGTGATATGAATTGACCTGTTTTCAGCATTTTTGTAATATGAATTGACTTGTTTTCAACATTTTTGTTATATGAATTGACTTGTCAACATTTTTGTGATATGAATTGACTTGTTTTCAACATGTTTGTGATATGAATTGACTTGTTTTCAACATGTTTGGCACATTAATTAATTTGTTTCCGACATGTTTGTGACATGAATTGGATGTTTTTCAGCCTTTTTGTGATGTGAATTGACTTGTTTTCAGCATGTTTGCGA
Source organism: Macrobrachium rosenbergii (assembly GCF_040412425.1). Classification (NCBI taxonomy): domain Eukaryota; kingdom Metazoa; phylum Arthropoda; class Malacostraca; order Decapoda; family Palaemonidae; genus Macrobrachium; species Macrobrachium rosenbergii. Next base: position 36,185,160 of record NC_089757.1, on the reverse strand, counting down.
TATAAATTTACTTGTGTTCAAAATTTTTGGAACATTAATTAACTTATTTCCGATATGTTTGTGACATGAATTGATTGTTTTTCAACATTTTGTGAGATGAATTGACTTGTTCTCAACATGTTTGTAATATGAATGTGATAAGTTGCCGACTAGTGTTTGTGTCATGTTTTACTGTAGCGTGCATGCAACCTGTACTCGCCAATAGAAGCAAGAGAAATCCTGCTACAACAACAACAGGATACTTTCCAATTGAAGCCATCCTAGGCGGGCAACGGAACGCCTGTCCCAGCGGCCGATTTTCACAGAACTTCAAGGGAATCTTCAATCTAGATACTTGAAAAAAGTCGACGCTCTAAAGGACTGTCAAAAATTACTGTTTGACCTGGCGATGCCACAACCTACGATAGGATGTTTAGAAAGATTTTTGGAAAGGCATAAACATGACTCTCTTCGAAATGCAGTACCGAAGGGCGTTAGGGAAACCGTGATTAACTGTTGGGAGAGGAAGCGCAGTTGTTGTTTCAGGAAACAGTGATGCGCTGCGCTGTTTGCTGGGAAATCGTTCGGTTGGAAGATTGTAAGGAAACGAGTTTCACTTTCGGGTGTAATTCTGCCCTAAAACGGAAAACTGCAGTTTCTGCAAAATTTTCGAAATTCAGATATGCCACCTATTGGGCTCGTGAAACACTAAAGCACAAGTTATTGCAGTTTCAGAATGATTCTTCAATACTTTCCACGAGTATTTAGAGGCGGGGGGGCGGTCCCATTTGCAGTATCTGCAAAATCAGTGGTAAGGCAAGGGAGTATCTACCATTTTTCTCAGTTTTGTATTTTTGCAGATACTGCAGTCTTCCATTTGAGGGCAGAACTGTCTTGTTGTGTACAGGTAAAAGATTGATATATCTGTATTTTACTGTATATAATAATAATAATAATAATAATAATAATAATAATAATAATAATAATGGATGACGAAATTGAGAGCAATATTCAGAATATTAATAATAATTACATTATTTCGGTCAGAATCTTATGCAAAATGACAGGTGGTTTGTGACAATAAGATATTATCGGTATTCTGCGTCAGTAAAAGTAGGTAATGTTGGTAATAGTAACTTCAGCGGTAATAATAATAATAATAATAATAATAATAATAATAATAATAATAATAATAATAATAATAATAATGTCACGCCATTTTTAAGAATAAAATGTCTCCTTATCTAATGGCTCTCGCTACAGCAGATTGAATAAAAGTGTGATGATTCTCTCTCTCTCTCTCTCTCTCTCTCTCTCTCTCTCTCTCTCTCTCTCTCTCTCTCTCTCTCTCTCTTTTAGATAAGTAATGACTGCTAATTCGCGGCTTAAAAATCAATCTGTATGATTAGCAACGTCAATGCTAATCACCCAGATTATCTGTATAAATTTTAATAAACTGGGACGTTTGAATATCGGGCGTTTTAGAATATTACTAAATTACAGTAATCATTCAATCCGTAGGGGGGTAGTGCCGTCAGTGCGCCTCACAGGGTACACTGTAGGCATTACTAAAGGTTCTTTGCGGCAACCCCTTTCATTCCTTTTATTGTATCTCCGTGCATATTATCTTTCTTCCATCTTGCTATCCACCTTTTCCTAACAATTATTTCATAGTGCATACTGCGAGGTTTTCCTCCTGTTACCCCTTGCAAACTATACCTCCTCTCAGTTTCCTTTCCAGCGCTGAATGACCTCACAGGTCCCAGTGCTTGGCCTTTGGCCTAAACTCTATATTCCATTCCATTCCCGTAATCATTCAGGTATATTCGTATCAAGTTAAAATATGCAAAGGTGTGGTATCTGAGTCTTCTTATTTCAGAAACAGGAATTATATTTCTAAAGTGCTCAAGTATTTATCTCCTCTTCTTAGATTGGATTACAGAATTGAGGCCAATTAAGTTAAGTATACAGTACCCTAGTTTAACCAGACTACTGAGCTGATTAACAGCTAGAAGGATTTTATACTTATTTTACGTGGCTAAGAACCAATTGGTTACCTAGTAACGGGACCTACGCAGCTTATTGTGGAATCCGAACCACATTATAGCGAGAAATGAATTTCTATCACCAGAAATAAATTCCTCTAATTCTTCATTGGCCGGCCGGAGAGTCGAACGCGGGCCCAGCAGAGTGCTAGCCAAGTACGATATCGACCCCGCCAATGAGGAACTATTGAGGCCAATGACCAAGCGCTGGGACCTATGAGGTCATTCAGCGCTGAAAGGAAAATTGGTAGCGAGAAGGTTTGAAAGGTGTAGCAGGAGGAAAACCTCAAAGCAGTTGCACTGTGAAACAATATTTAGAGAGGGTGGTAAGTCAGGTGGAAGAAAAAGAATATGAACGGAGGTGCAGAAAAAGGAATGAAAGAGGCTGCAGCTAGGGGGCCGAAGGGACGCTGCAATGAACCTTAAGTAATGCCTACAGTGCACCGCGTGAGGTGCGCTGACGGCACTACCACCTACGGGAGGATGTTGTCCAATTAGAACCGCAAAAGTTCAGTGGAAGTTGCGATGCATTATTACCCTAAAAAAATCCACCTTGTACTTCAGTTATTTTATTTATATTTTTACGTGTTGATTTATTAGTTTATCAGTTTATCTTTTTTTTAATGACTGATCTCATCTTTCTGTATTTCCTATTATCTTTTGTAATTTTTTTACCAGTTAAACTCAAATATTCTTTAGAAGCTCGAATTTCAAGTCAGTGGCCCCTGTAAGCTTGAATAGGATTAATTTTTTGAATTATAATAATAATAACAATAATAATCTGTTGGTCTTCGTGATATTGTGACTCGTACTTAAAGATGCCCTTACATATATTAGTGACAAATGACGAAAAAATACCTTTACATTTATTAAGCTTCAATAACCTAAACTTGAAAGTTATCGAGTGTTGAGGGAAGCTTATTCATATTGTACCGGATCGTCTATATATACCTGGCATCTGGTATCACTGAATTCTTGCTGATCTTGTGCTGTTCTAGCCATAATACGTTTTGCATATATACAATTATATATATATATATATATATATATATATATATATATATATATATATATATATATATATATATATATATATATATATATATAGGACTGGCTCTTAAAAATATCAATAACCATAGAACTTGTATTTGAAAAATTTTGAGTATTACAATACAATGAAAATCATTGCCCAATGCAGGCTTTAAAATTTGATCACAACTAGTAATAATGGCACTAGGGGAAAGCATTGCGAAAATATGATCATCAAATTATATTAAATTGTTTCTGAAAGCTATTAAGGATTGTGAGTAGGTGACGGAAATTACTGAACATTTGAAATAGAAATTATCTGAATTTTGTAAATTCCCCGAAAGTATATGTAACTTTATCTTGTTACTTTTTGAGAAGGTAGGATCAAGTTGTCGAATAAAGCATCATGTACATTGGACCCGATGTTGATAATGTTTGATAAATGGGTCTATCAATTTCCTTTCCAAATTTGGGTCCCATGCGAATAGTTTCATAGACATCCAATATGTTCACCCATGGCATCAAAAGGACGGTACTGAAATGGTATGCGGAACTCTTGTGAGTAAGTTTGGCTGGGGTAATTAACCGTTTCAAAGTACTCTCTCTCTCTCTCTCTCTCTCTCTCTCTCTCTCTCTCTCTCTCTCTCTCTCTCTCTCTCTCTCTCTCTCTCTCTCTCTCAGAAGTTAATGGTTTCGGAATTTGGCGACTGAAGCTTTTCTGACGTGTGCCAAAATAGCGCTTCATATATTGAAACAGGAATAAGCGTCTGTTAACATATTTGTTTAATGCCAGGTAAATAAAGTTTATTGAATCTTTTTGTTTTAACAATTCGCATTGCTCCGTTGTCTTTTTGTTTTTTTTTCGCTGAAGACGAAGTTACTTATGTGACAGTAACCACTGTAAGATCAGGGGTGATGTTATTTTTTTAATAGTCTTTCAGAGAATGGCTCCCCGTAATGGTGTAAGGAAGGTTTTCGATTCTTGTTATTATTATTATTATTATTATTATTATTATTATTATTATTATTATTATTATTATTATTATTATTATTATTATTTTATTTCCGTAGATGCAACCTATTCACATGGAACAAGCACACCACAGGGGCCATTGACTTGGAATTCAAGCTTCCAAAGAATGTTGGTTTCAACCTCCCACTGCAGACCCGCACACTGCAGCATGACTGATCATGATACAAAGCCAGTGATTTTTCATCTCCCTGGGAGAGACGCGAACCCGCGACATCTGAGTGGCATGCCACGACCCTAACCACTATACCAGCGGACCAGCTAACTGGTAAATGGATTGGTACCGAAGTGTCTCGAACACTCGACACCATTATACTGCCCTAAAATGGAAAACTGCAGTATCTGCAAAATTTTCACAATTGAGATATGCCACCTACTGGGTTCGTGATACACTAATACACAAGTTACTGCGACTTCAGAATGATTCTTCAATGCTTTCCACGAGTATTTAGCGGGGTCCCATATGCAGTGTCTGCAAAATCAGTAGTAAGGCAAGGGAGTATCTACCATTTTTCTCAGTTTTGTATTTTTGCAGATGCTGCAGTCTTCCAAACCACTGAGCCGTCAAGACAGGAGCTAGGGCAGACTAGATTTACAAAAATCACTCCGGTTAAACTGATCAGACAGGTGAATGATAATCGTAATGACGCTTTGCAGTTCTGAAAACAGTGAGAGATTGAGGGTAGAACTAGTCGTTGAAGTTGGCCTGTGAAATTTCCGGAAAATAATGCACTAGAATTTCGGGTTGCATCGTCTGCTTCCAGTCGCTGGACCTGCCCTCTCTGTGTGAACGCTGATACCGTAATTTATGTTTTTGTAATATATGGACATTTCAAAACCTCACTGTTAAAGTAATCATGTTGCAATGTTTCTATTTTTTTGGATGCGAAGTGAAAGGAAAAAAGGAAAACTTAAATTTTTGTCAATAATCCTTTTACCTTTGTTCCAGTTAATATCTTTTCATTTGATGTCTTCCTGTGGCATATTCCAATTTAAGAAGTAGGTTTCAGATCACATCTCATGCTCCTAAGAAATCATTTTATTCCTATACGACGAAGCCAGATTTAGATTGCATTCGAGATTATAGAAAGTGATACCTTGTGGCTTCGTTGTCCCTTTTAATATGCACCCGTATATGTTTATTCATGTATATTCAAACATATTGTGTATATGAAGTACAAAAACACCGTATCGTGCTTCTCAGTTATCAACAGAAGGATTCACAGTAATCCTCTTGATTAGAAAGACGAAATGTATATATAAAATATATACAGAACTTATAGCTTTCGTCCATACTTCTGTGGACTTGACCACTAAACTCTGAGATCAAGTCCACAGAATGTTGGGCGAAAGCTGTAAGTTCTGTATATAATTTTACTAATACATTTCGTCTTTCTAATCAAGAGGACTACTGTGGATCCTTCTGTAGATAACTGAGAAGCACGATACGGTGTTTTTATATTTCATATACACAGTACGTTAAAATGTACATGAATAAACGTATACGGGTGTATATTAAAAGGGAAGCAAAGCTAAAAGGTATCAGTGGTGACGTTCTCTATTGCAATCTAAATCTGGTGCCGTGGCATAGGAATAAAATCATTTCTAAGGAGCCCTAGATGTGATCTTAAAACCTACTTCTTAAACTGGAATATGCCACAGGTCTATTGGATAAAAAAAAAAAGATATCAAATGAAAAAATATAAACTGGAACGAAGGTAAGAGGATTATTTATAATGATACGCCTTTAAAAACATGTATTGGAATTGGAATTGAATGCACAGAGAGAGAGAGAGAGAGAGAGAGAGAGAGAGAGAGAGAGAGAGAGAGAGAGAGAGAGAGAGAGAGAGACTGCTTGGGAACCATGCTAAAACCAAGTTCTAAAGATTCTTTGGGAATTGGCTAAAACTACGTGAGCTGAGATCTTCATTCGTATCGGAGCATTTTGGGGGCGAATTGAAACAGCAAAGTGATAGATGATTTCGCAGTACGAGCGGGACTATAAGAAATAAAATAAAATAAAATAAAATAAAATTGATTTTTTTGGCTTCAGTTATTGTAGTTAAAATCATAATTTTTCGACAGTGACAAAAAAAAAAATTCAGTCGATTTTTTTTGCATCAGTTATTGTAGTTAAAATCATAATTTTTCGACAGTGACAAAAAAAAAAAAAATTCAATCGAATTTTTTTGGCATCAGTTATCGTAGTTAAAAGTCATAATTTTTCGACCTTTTCAAATGAGAGTAGTTCATAATTTTTCGACAACGCGAATAAAAGGTAGACAGGAAAATGGTAGTTGATTTTACTTATATACACGTATATATATATATATATATATATATATATATATATATATATATATATATATATATATATATATATATATATATATATATATATATATAAAATTTTCATAGAAGATTGTGACAAATGAATGACGCTATTTACTTAATCAAAAAGTATATAAGTAATTAAGCATACTTGTTAAAACAGTATGAGGTAGATGTAAGCAGTTATACCTGTTAAATATAAGTGGTGTGACCAAGGCCCATTTCCCCCTGTTGAACGAAAATTCGAAGGAGGATAACGGAGATATGAATGAATAAGTAAATAGATTAACAAATAGATAAATATTTATATCTCGGTGTTTTTTATACTGAAATTCAGTGCTGCTTTAAAGTTTCAGTTCAGTAATAATAATAATAATAATAATAATAATAATAATAATAATAATAATAATAATAATAATAATAATAATAATAATAGGTTTGTAACTCTCATATCATCGGCATCAAACTCAGGACTCTCAAATGAAAAAGTCCTGGGTTCGATCCGATGCGACTTAGAAATTTATTTCTATTAAGCAAGCGATTGTGTGTTGGTCTTTTCCAGTAATAATAATAATAATAATAATAATAATAATAATAATAATAATAATAATAATAATAATATATTTCAAACTCACATCGGGATCGAATCCAGGGATCTCAAGTGAAAAAGGCCCGGGTTCGATCCGATGGTACTTAGAAATTTATTTCTATTAAACGCGCGATTGTGTGTTGATCTTTTCCAATAATAATAATAATAATAATAATAATAATAATAATAATAATAATAATAATAATAATAATAATATATTTCAAACACATCGGGATCGAACCCAGGGTTCTCAAATGAAAAAGTCCTGAGTTCGATCCGATGTGAGTTAGAAATTTATTTCTATTAAACGTGCGGCTGTGTGTTGATCTTTTCCAATAATAATAATAATAATAATAATAATAATAATAATACTTGAGACAAAAAAAGTAGAATAGCTTAGAGACAAAAACCTCTTTTTCTCTCTTACTACTTGCGAAACCTCGACGAGAATCTTAATAAAAATTCTCTCTCTCTCTCTCTCTCTCTCTCTCTCTCTCTCTCTCTCTCTCTCTCTCTCTCTCTCTCTCTCTCCAGGTTAAGCCAATGAACAACAGTTTGATGGATGAGCTCTCTAACCTGGAATTCTCACGAAACGATATGCAGAGAGAGAGAGAGAGAGAGAGAGAGAGAGAGAGAGAGAGAGAGAGAGAGCTCTCAAACCTGGAATTCCCATGGAACGGCATGCAGAGAGAGAGAGAGAGAGAGAAAGGACTTTTTTATGGAAGCTTAATGTGATTTATAATTTTTCTTCCTTAAAATATCTTCACTCAATAATATAATATATATGTATATATATATATATATATATATATATATATATATATATATATATATATATATATAAATGCATATATGCCTGTATGTATGTATGCATGTATGTAGATATGTATGGATGTGTCTCAGAGGGACAGAAAAAATAAAGCTTTGCTTAATACTGCAATTCTGTGCTTTTCTGCCCCTTGCTGATCGATCGGGGAAGAGAATGAATCTATGTATATATATATATATATATATATATATATATATATATATATATATATATATATATATATATATATATATATGTATGTATGTATATATATTTATACAGCCTGTCAGTGGCCGTTTGCAATGAAAATTTGTCAAAAATTGTAAAATCTGTAAAAATTTGTAAAAGGTCATTATGAAATCTATGAAGTATTATCTTCCTCTAATATAAAATGTCTGTAGTTCAGTGTCGATGAATCAGCTACGTATAAATATCCTTTCGATTTCCGCTTATTCCATTCCTTTTCCACCGTCAACATATTAAAAAAAAAATCGTCCATTTCTCTATTCCTCTCTTACGCAGCCGGGCCAAAAACGCCTTTAAACTCCTTTCCATATCGACGCAGTGCCTGACGTTTGGAAATTAACAAATGCTCCTAAATTTATATATATGTATATATTTTTTTGGTGGAGGGGAAGGGTGAGAACGATGGCCGATTCTGATAAGACTTTCGGAGAAATGGCGACTGTCCTTTGCAACTAAATATACTAGCGCGGAAGGAGATTGCAAAAAGATGCGAGTGTCGTTTTGGAAATGTTTTCATTTTGGTGGGGGTGGCGCCGGGGTTAGGAAATGTTGTGGAAAGGAACACATAATATACGCTCCATATGTATATTTGTTTATTTATTTATTTTATTGATATATATATATATATATATATATATATATATATATATATATATATATATATATATATATATATATATATATATCTTTTAATTGTATAACCGAATCACGAAAATATGGAACGTGATGAATATACAAATCAAGACAAAATCCACGAAGGAAAGAGAAACAGTGGAGTGCTGCAAGGCCTTTCGACTTGTCGTCCTTTACTTAGCAAGTCGAAAGGCCTTGCAGCACTCCATTGTTTCTATTTCCTTCGTGGATTTTGTCTTTATTTATTTCGGTATGTTTCACATCCTTAACTAATATTATATTGTCTGATATTTATTTCAACAGTGTCGTTACTCCATTGGGACTTCCTTTTCAACCGTGGGAAATGATCAATTAAACCTAAGGTAATAGTTAAAACCTGGTATATATATATATATATATATATATATATATATATATATATATATATATATATATATACATATATATGTGTGTGTGTGTGTGTGTGTGTGTGTGTATGTGTGTGTGTGTGTGTGTATAATACTTCATCAACATACTAGAAAGTTCGTGATGGATTTTAAACTGTAAATTCACTTCAAATTACGTAATTGTCATACTCATTAAAAACGTTAATTCTTCAGAGGAAAACCCGCTGGCAGGACCATGTCTCTAAATGACCGGTAATGATTCGTCGTTGCTTGTAAAAGATAATAGAATTACAAACTGTGTAATTAAAATTAACATTGCATTTGCTCGTTAATAAGATTATAATAAGAAATATTAAGACACTAGACAAATTTATCTAAAATTTTTGAAGCAGACAAGATGATTAAATATTTATTGGTTAAACTTATTTTACATTTTTAGTTTTCTGAAAAGAAAACTATTGTGCCGGCTTTGACTGTCCATCCGCACTTTTTTCTGTCCGCGCTTTTTCCGTCCGCCCTCGGATCTTAAAAACTACTGCGGCTAGAGGGCTGCAAATTGGTACATTGATCGTCCACCCTCCAGTCATCAAACAGCAAATTTCAGTCTTCTAGCCTCAGTAGTTTTTTTTTTATTTAAGGTTAAAGTTACCCATGATCGTGCTTCTGACAACGCAACAACACAGGCCACCGCGGCCGGCTTAGAGGCTCATGGGCCGCGGCTTATAGAGCATTATACCGAGACCACCGAAAGATAGATCTATTTTCGGTGGCATTGATTATACGCTGTACAGAAAACTCGACTGAACAGAAGAAACGTCGGTGCATTTTTTACTCGTTTTTTTATTTTTTTTGTGGGGGGGAAAGATCGGCCTTAAGCCGTACTAATTACTAATGACGGATTAAGATTCAAGTCCAATCAATCAGTGAATATTAATTGAAAATTCGAAAGCTTAACAAATAAGAGGATGTAATTCGTCAGATTATAAATAATATTTATTTATTAATATTTTTACTTTTAATGTTGGAGCTCAGTCCTGTATAAAGCATTATAAAGTCAGTCCTTTATAAAGAATTGCAAAGTCAGTCCTCTATTAATTAAGCATTTTAAAGTCAGCCCTTTATAAAGCATTATAAAGTTAGTTTTATATAAAGCATTAGAAAATCAGTCCTTTATGAAGCATTATAAAGTCAGTCCTTTATGAAGCATTATATAGTCAGGCCTTTATTAAGCATTATAAAGTCAGTCCTTTATAAAGCAGTATAAAGTCATTCCTTTATAAAGCATTATAAAGTCAGTCCTTTATAAACCATTATAAAGTCAGTCCTTCATAAAGCATTATAAAGCAGCCCTTTATAAAGCATTATAAAGTCAGTCCTTTACAAAGCATTATAAAGTAGACCCTTAATAAAGCATTATAAAGTCAGTCATTTATAAAGCTTTATAAAGTCAGCCCAGATAACCACGAATTATCTTGCCCCTTCTCCCCAGCGGTAACAAAAGCCCAACACAGTGCGCGCGACGGCATTCAATTAAACGGTCCTAAAGTCCGATTGAATCGTCTATGAATGGGATTCCTCTGTTCCTTCGAAGGATCCCCCCTTCCCCTCTTCCCCCTCCCTCCCTCCAAGCATGCCCAGGGCGTCCTCCTCGCCGTAACTCCTTCAGGGATGTCTCATGAGAGTTGTACAAGATTAATTGGAATAGTTGTAGGAAGTAGCCAGATAACTTACTCTCTCTCTCTCTCTCTCTCTCTCTCTCTCTCTCTCTCTCTCTCTCTCTCTCTCTCTCTCTCTCTCTCTCCCCGTCCATCCATCAGACGTGGAGAGGAACTTCTGTCCCGTGACAGTTCGTAATGGCGGCTCGACACACGAAGTAACACCAGGCATACAACACTATATAGAGCTATCAACAAGGCAAATAGCACTTGATAAATTACTCACCCCTTTCAACCAGTGCCGGCGTGCAAACATAAATCTTAGAGGACGCCCCCGCCGGCCTCCTCCTCCTCCTCTTCCTCTCCTCCTCCTCCTCCTCCTCCTCCTACTACCACCACCACCCCTCGACGTCGAGCAATAAATCTTGTAGGAGCGAGCGAGCGAGAGCAACTACCGAGAGCCCCCCGCCCGAAGAAGAACTCCTTTCAAGATTTTCCCCTGGAGGAGATGGAAAGCCGAGCTCCTTTAGGAGGAGGAGGAGGTGGTGGAGGAGGAGGCGGTTCGATGTCTTCTTCGCCTTCGTCGTCGTCGTCTTCTTCTCCTCCTGCTTCCGAGACGCCTGGCACATGAAGGATATGGATTGGTATTCGGTGGGTGGCGCCGCCTCAGGAGGGATTCGACGGCGGAAGATGGCGCGCCCTTTGGACGTCCAGACTCCTTCGAATCCTATCGTCAGTTTTTTCCCTTTCCGTTAATTTAATTTCTAAATGAAACTGTCAACGAATTTTTAATCGTAACGTTCCCATTCAAAAACTTTTGTAAATTAGTACTAGATTAATTTTAATATTTTTTTTAATAATCTGACAATCTTTGTATTTATATTTATATATATATATATTCTCTAGGGACGTCACTATAAGGCTCACTTAACACCGCGAGAGAAACTCGCAAGAAGCGAGTGACCGAGAATGATGGGTATATGTGTGACGGGTATCATAACGAGTACTCCTCAGATACCCCCTGAGGACGGTGGGGCACGGAGCTGTTGGCACGATCCTGACGTGGGATAGGGTGACGTGCCTGGCACTGCCACTCTAACTGACATGCCCTCCTCCTCCCCCTCCCCCTGCCCATACCCCCTACCCATACCCACCTCCCACATGTGACATGCCAGAGGGTTGACAATGCCCAAAATGTTTTTTGTAAATTCACTCCTTAAATTTTTTTCGTTCTAGTGAATATATTACTCACTTGAATAATGACAGGAATATATGAAGGCGTCCTCAAACCTTGGAATGAACGGGAATTCAAGGTCAGAGCAGAACTGGAATGGGAATTAATCATCGTACGTAACTAGGATGCCATGCCCAAGTTCCCCTGACGCCAGCAGCCATTGAGATCACTCCCCCTAGGGCAAAAATGCCCCGAGATTGGACGGATAGGGAGGCACCTTATGATGGATGCCCTCTCTCTCTCTCTCTCTCTCTCTCTCTCTCTCTCTCTCTCAGTCGGTACATTATTTTAGGTTCGGCAAGCTTCCGTAAGTATAGGTGCATAGCTTTTCAAGTCTTCTTTAGCATCACTAACCTAATACTATTCTTCTTGCTTTTTAATACTTTTTTATCAATTTATCTATTTATTAATTTTTTTTTTGATAAGTGGGATCTCTTCTTCCTGTATTTCATTCTACTTCCTCTTACTTCTTCCTAATGAACACCATATTCTTTGAAAACTTGAATTTTAAGTCAGTGGCCCCTTTGGTGTTCTTGTTCCATATGAATAGGTTTCAATTACTGAATAATAATAATAATAATAATAATAATAATAATAATAATAATAATAATAATAATAATAATAATAATAAAAATAATAATGTTCTTTGGAAGCTTGAATTTTAAGTCAATGGCCCCTTTGGTGGGCTTGTTCCACATGAATTGGTTTCATGTACTGAATTATAATTATAATTATTAAGGGAAAATTTTGGTTAAAAATGGAACTTTATTTTTCATGGTGTTTTTATGAGTATTTTATATTTCCTGCAACTGTAATTATATGTTTGATCTTGTCCTCACATGGTAATTGTATGTGTTATTCGTATGTGTAATTCAGTAATTAGTTTATTTAAATTCAGACACTGTATCTACAAGTACTTCCAGATTGATTTGTACTATTTTGTAATCTGTAATTCTGCTGATTTATCCTTTGCTCTGATACTTTTGACAAAGGCTAGAGCCGATTATTCATTTAAATAATCTCCTGATTATAGCGATAATAAACGTATTATTATTATTATTATTATTATTATTATTATTATTATTATTATTATTATTATTAATCCGTTGATAATAAAGAAAAAAGTTGTAAAAAGTGTGGTCAGTAAATTGCACTCCACATTATTATTATTATTATTAATTTTATTATTATTATTATTATTATTATTGTTATTATTATTATTATTATTATTATTATTATTATTATTATTATTATTAATTTAGGCGACATTTGATTGGTTATCAAAGCCGGCTTCGACAGCCAATCAGAAACGCCTGAAATAATAATAATAATAATAATATTAATAATAATATAATAATAATAATAATAATAATATTATTATTATTATTATTATTATTATTATATTATTATTATTATTATTATTATTATTGGTAACAAGAAAGGAATACCGCCGACATCTAGCAAATCTCCACAGTTAATGAGCGCTGCCGCATGATAAACGACTGGAGTTCATAATTGTGAAGACGATTCCGTCGAAAGAAATCGGTCTCTACGGACCCGGCTTCGCTCGTTAAGGCGTAATCCTTTTGATCGAAAACACGAGGCTCCGGAAAGTTATCCGAGGGGCGTCTTCATTACTTCGAAGACCCCGGAGGGAATGGGAAAGTTATTTGACGAAGCGCTAGTTTGTGTGTGTAGTTCTCGGTGTGGCCTATAGAGGGAGAGATGTTGTATGTATGTATGTAGGTATTTCTTTTTTTTATGTATTCTGAGAAGTTGGATGTTTGTATGTATTTTTATATATTCTGAGAAGCTGTATATTATATGTATATATTTTTATATATATTTTGAGGAGTTATATATATGTACATATTTTTATAAGTATTCTGAGAACTTGGATGCATGTGTATATGTATTTTTTATATATTCTGAGAAATATGCATGTTTGTATGTATGTATGTATGGATTTTTTTTATATATTCCGAGAAGTTGTATGAATGTATGTATGTATGTATGTATTTTATATATTCTGAGAAGTATGTATGTATGTATGTGTATATGTAGATTTTTATATATTCCGAGAAGTTGTATGAATGTATGTATGTATGGATTTTTATATATTCTGAAAATTATGTATGTATGTATGTATGGATTTTTTTATATATCCCGGGAAGCTGAATGTATGTACGGATTTTTTATATATATATTCTGAGAGGTTGTATGTATGTATGGACGTATTTTTTTTTAATTATATTAGATGTGTTCTATAACAAGGGATGGCTTTCTAGCAGAGGCAAGACGGTGGTTACACTCATATTTCTGTGACTTCTAATATATATATATATATATATATATATATATATATATATATATATATATATATATATAGCCTAGCTATATATATATATATATATATATATATATATATATATATATATATATATATATATATTATATATATATACAATATCTTTAAATATTTTTTAAACCATTAAGAACTTATATAAGGTGATTCCTTTTCTGATTCATATACTTTGAAAACGTTTCCATCAAGATTCATGACTTCTTGAACATACCTCAGGCCAGAGAGAGAGAGAGAGAGAGAGAGAGAGAGAGAGAGAGAGAGAGAGAGAGAGAGAGAGAGAGAGAGAGAGAGAGAGAGAGACTTTCCAAAATTAACCCTCGAGGCACAGAAGAAGAAGAAAGAGAAGAAGAAGGAGGAGGAGGAGGAGGAGGAGGAGGAGGAGGAGGAGGGGAGGAGGAGGAGGAGGAGGGAGGAGGAGGGAAGGAGGAGGAGGAGGAGGAGGAGGAGAGCAAGAAGAAGCACAAGAAGAACAAGAAGAAGCACAAAAGACCCAGAACAAGAAGGAGGAGGAGGAGAATGAGACTTTACGAGAAGAAGATTAAGAAGAAGGAGGAGGAGGAGGAGAACAAGAAGAACGACAAGAACAAGAATAAGGAGGAAGAGGAGGAGGAGGGGGAAGAGGAGGAAGAAGACAGCGCTTGTTGTGATGGAGGCACCCCATAGGCCTCGTTCCTCGTTCTCCGAAAAGTAAAAAAAAAAAAAAAAAAAAAAAAAATAAGTGACAGTTGGG
This sequence comes from Macrobrachium rosenbergii, assembly GCF_040412425.1. Taxonomy (NCBI): domain Eukaryota; kingdom Metazoa; phylum Arthropoda; class Malacostraca; order Decapoda; family Palaemonidae; genus Macrobrachium; species Macrobrachium rosenbergii. The sequence goes on along the minus strand of NC_089757.1, from coordinate 36,170,100 downwards.
GGGTCAAGAAAGAAAGAGAAAAGAAAAGTAGATGTGTACAAAAACAAGAAGGTGACATGTGGAGGGTAAACCGAGACTAAAATGGCTTTATTTACCTCGAAGGGAAGATTGTATGTGGTTGGGCCTCAAGTATCGGGCTGCAGAAGACGAATTTCCTATTATTTTCTTTTTCATTTAATATTGAAATTATCTTCGGTTAGGTTATTTACAGATCCCGTGGAAAACTTTTCCTGGAAGTTTTTTTTTTAATGTTTAGGTTGTTTACATATCCAATGGAAAACGCCCATCCTGTAATTTTTGTTTTTCACTTAATATAAAAATTATCACCTAATATAAATCTATATCATTTAATGTAAATATGATCCTTTATTAGATTATTCCCATTTCCCATGAAAATATCTTTCCAGTAACTTTATTTTTTTTTTTTAGTTAATATGAAAATTATCTTTGGTTAGGTTATTCACATTTCCATAAAAATATCTTCCCTGTAATTTTATTTTTCACTTAATTCAAAAATTATCTTTGGTTAGGTTTTTCACATTTCCACAAAAATATCTTCCCTGTAATTTTATTTTTCACTTAATTTAAAAATTATCTTTGGTTAGATGATCTTATTTTCTCATATAATTACCTTTCCTGTAACTTTCTTTTTCCCCAAGTTAATTGAAAAAGTATTTTTGGTCATTTTATTTTTATATCTTATGGAGAAGTGATCTGTGATCAGATTTCTTTCATATTTTATGGAATTAAAAGGAAAATCAGCTTCGGCAATTTTGTTGTTATATTATTACGGAAAAATTACATTTTGCCAGATTATTTTTGGATCTTATGGAATTAAAATGATAATTATCTTCGGCAATTTAGCTGTCATATATTACGGGAAAAGTATATTTTGCTAGATTATTTTTGGATCTTAGATTATTTTTGGAGCTTATGGAATTATAATAATAATAGCTTCGCTGGTTCGTAATATTGCTAAGCGAAATTGCTTTTTAGGTTAACGAAATTAAATGGCAGCAGATGCGTTATAATTATTAACCTTTGAGAGGCCGCATGTTAAATTGGAAGATCGGAATATTACTTTGTAAAGCTCTACTTACTTAGTCAAGCAGAACGTCGTTGAGTGACGAATTTCAGTCTTTTTCTTCTTGACGAATAGTTTTATCTCATTTATTTATTTTTATACCCTTGACGAAAATCATTCTTCAAAACTTTATATTCACTGCTTGATTGATCAGATCTTTCTGAGTTTAATGTGCGAAAATTAGTATCAACACAGTTTAATGGTTCGGGGATTGCTCACCCCTCTCTCTCTCTATAGAGAGAGAGAGAGAGAGAGAGAGAGAGAGAGAGAGAGAGAGAGAGAGAGAGAGAGAGAGAGAGAGAGAGAGAGAGAGAGAGAGACCACAGTTATTTAACCATGTAACTTCCATTAAAATAAAAAAAGAAATTAACTGTGTAAAAACATTTCAACAAGTTTTAATGGTTTCATTACATGTCACGAATGACGTAGACAATAAATAAATAAAATAAAATAAATAAATAAATAAAGTAATCTACTCTCCGTTCATATTCAATCAACATAAATCAGTAGTTGCAAAATCAAGCAGGCGAACCCTCCCAGAGAGCCTCGATTACTTTTCGACACTCGGGTCACGAACCGATAGTTTATCTCCCGGGGAAAACAGCTCAACACTTACCTGGGTGAAGGCTGCGGGCCGTAATTGATTGTTTTTGCCGAATGTCAGCGCCAGGCTTACTCTTAAGGATGCTGGTTTAAGATCTCGTGGCTTGAAGGGAACCAGTTTTGTCTTGTTTCTGAGAGATGGAGATGTGTTTTTGTATGTCAGGTTTTTTTTTTTTTTATTTTGATTATGGCTCTTATAACTGGTGGAAATTTTGTCATGTGACCTATTTGTCTCTCATACATAATTTTTGCTGATAAATACAGTAATGATAGATAGATAGATAGATAGATAGATAGATAGATAGATAGATAGATTAAATAGATAGATAGATAGACAGATTATCGACCAGAAAATTACAATCTTTTCATAACAACAAAAGATTGAAAATTACAATATTCTCATATCTTGCGGTATATAATTTTTTGGTCCTATCAGTATCAAAATATCATACATAACGAGTTTGTAAAACTGGGAAGCACTCCACAGAGTAACCAAATAAATGACAAATATGACAGCGTTCAGTGACAAAGTTAATATTTAATCAACTATACACCTATACCTATATATAAAATCAATGACAACAAAGTACTAACATGTACTATCAGTGTAATGCGCAACAGCTTCCTGATACTCTCGCGTTATGTTATTAATGATTATACATATCACATTGCAATCTGACATTCCGTGAAACAAGTTCCTTTCGCTCCAAAAACAAGACTGATTTCGCAGTGTCTTCGGGCAGCCTTCAATGACGTGCTTTTCGTTTTGTATTTTTCAAACAAGCACATACATACATACATACATGCATACATATGTAAGCACATGAGCGCGTGAGCACATACATACATACACATACTTATTTACCTCTCGAGGTACGCGCGACAAAATCACATGCTTCCAAATTCTCTTTGCACCTCCCTGGTCCTTGAAACAGGAGGGGTAAGAGGGACCCCCGAATTACCGAAGGTGGAAATATTATCGGCAGTGTCGGTTTCATTCGTAAAGTGGCATCTGCCACCATTTATTAGACGAAATATTCGTCGACCTCCCATCAATCAATTATCTGTTAGGAACCAGCTTTCTGGTTCTTTCTTTGCTGTTGGTCGTTTCTGAAGCCTGTGGGTCACGTGATGACTCCCGTTATCTTTTTTTTATATTTTTAAAATTTTAAAAAATTTTTTTATCAATGAAATCGGTCCATGTACCCTTCCACCAAATTATAAAACTCATGGACTTTGAAAAAATATATATGTATATATATATACACATATACATACGCACACATATATATGTATATATATACAGTATATATATATATATATATATATATATATATATATATATATATATATATATATATATATATATATATATTTCAAAGCCCATGAGTTTTGTAACCGGGTGGAAGGGTACATTCCAATTTCATTGAGATACAAAAAAAAAAAAAAAAACAGTGGAGGCACCACGTGACCGACAGGCTTCAGAAACGACCACTAGCAAAGAAAGAACAAGAAAGATGGTTCCTAGCAGAGACTTGATTGGTAGAAATCCTACGAATATTCGTCTAATAAATGGTGGAAGATGAGGCTGGTCTGTCACCAGATGACATTTTATGATTGAGGTCGACGCCGCGCCGCTGGTGATATGTCCACCTAAGGGTCAGCAGGATTGCTATAATTCGGGGGTCCTTCTTACCCCTCCTGTGTCGAAGAGGACCTCGAGAGGTAAATAAGTATGTTTATGCGTGTGTAGGCGCCTGCTCACGTATGTATACTGTATTTATGAGCAAATCATATTAATTATGTTCTATCACATATATTTCAATATATGTTTGAGTAGTGTCTATTTAGTTTATACGGACCCATCCTTATTATTAGCGTGGACAACTGACGTACCCTAACACAACTTTAAAATTCTAAACTCGTTAAAATTGTCTTAAGACTTGCCAAAGTTTACGTAACCTGGCAGCGGGCATGCGCAGATGTTTTCCTTCCCCGGAAAATGAGTCGAATTTCCCCCGGGGAATATTTTCCGAGCGGACGAACGCATTCATAAGTCTCGGAGACGCGACAACCGGTAATTGTACACAAACATCGGCTGTCTTTTTGTGAATGACTTGTGACGTCATCTACGAGCTGCGAGTTCAATGGGCGGGGCTGCTGCTTCTTTTTTTTTTTTTTTATCTGGATCTGAGGATTGTATCGGTTCGGAAAGAATTCCTTAGGAAGGGCGTCAGAAGCTGGCGTCACATGACCATATATTCAGTATTTACATCATTATTTTTTACTCATTTATTCATGACCAATTTGACTTTTCTGAAAAGAAAACTATTGTGCCGGCTTTGTCTGTCTGTCCGCACTTTTTCTGTCCGCACTTTTTCCGTCCGCTCTCAGATCTAAAAAACTACTGAGGCTAGAGGGCTGCAAATTGCTGTGTTGGTCATCCACCCCCAAATCATCAAATATACGAAATTGCAGCCCTCTAGCCTCAGTAGTTTTCATGTTATTTAAGGTTAAAGTTAACCATAATCGTGCCTCTGGCAACGATATAGGCCAGGCCACCACCGGGCCGTGGTTAAAGTTTCATGGGCCGCGGCTCATACAGCATTATACCGAGACTAACGAAAGATAGATCTGTTTTCGGTGGCCTGGATTATACGATGAACAGAAAACTCGATTGCGCCGCAGGTACTTCGGCGCATTTTTTACTTGTTCTTTTTTTCACTGCAAATGTCTAAATGCCACTTACGGGCTGCTTTATGAGCAAGAGCCCTTGCCGGCAAAAAGCCAGCTCTGTCAAAAACCACAACAGCAAGTTAAGATCATAGTCAACTTTGTGGTAACGAGTTACAGTTTTTATCTTAAACATCTTTTTTTTTAATATTAATAAACTAAAAGAAAAATACATGGGCCTCTTTCTTTCTGTATTTCCTATTACCTTCTGTTACTTCTTTCAAATGAACACTATCAAATTCTTTGGAAGCTTGAATTTCAAGTTAGTGGCCCCTGTGATGTTGGTCAATATGAATAGGGTTCATCTTCTGAATAATAATAATAATAATAATAATAATAATAATAATAATGTTACATGAATAATAATGAAGTTCCAGATACGGTTTATAAATTAAGAATGTGTTTATATTACAATAAACACATGTGATTACTTTCATCAATGGTGCCTATTGTTTATCTTGAAATGCTATTTCCTAACTAGCACTGTTTCTGTAATATTAGTTTAGCCAAAACCTCATTGAAACTGAAGCCTGTATTCTTGTAGTTGCTGGTCAATTACATTCAGAGACTGGTGATAATACATTCAGAGACTGGTGATAAGTATTCCTCATTGTCAAGTTGAAATTTCTTTGATTAAAAATTGGTTGTTATGTTGCAACAAGGGGCCTTCAATGATGCAATCTGGCCTTCTGCAGATAGTTCATCTTTTTGCAAAGAGTAATTCCCTTGTCCATACTGTCATCATACTAAGATAGTTCATCTTTTAGGAAAAAATTATTTCGTTACCCTTACTGTCATCATACCAAGATAGTTCATATTTTAGTAAAAAGAGTGATTTCCTTGTCCTTACTGTCATCATGTTAAGATAGTTGGTTCATCTTTTAGCAAAAAGTGATTTCCTTGTCCTTACTGTCATCATATTAAAATAGTTGGTTCATCTTGTAGCAAAAATTTATTTCCTTGTCCTTACTGTCATCATACTAAGATAGTTCATCTTTGAGCAAAGAGAGATTTCCTTGTCCTTACTGTCATCATACTAAGATAGTTCATCTTTGAGCAAAGAGAGATTTCCTTGTCCTTACTGTCATCATACAAAGATAGTTCATCTTTTAGCAAAGCGTGATTTCCTTTTCCTTGCTGTCATCATACTGAGATAGTTCATGTTTTAACAAAGAGTGATTTCCTTGTCCTTCCTGTCATCATACTAAGATAGTTCATGTTTTAGCAAAAAATTATTTCCTTGTCCTTACTGTCACCATACTAAGATAATTCATCTTATAGCAAAAAGTGATTACCTTGTCCTTACTGTCATCATACTAAGATAGTTCATCTTTTAGGAAAAAATTATTTCCTTGTCCTTACTGTCATCATAATAACATAGTTCATCTTATAGCAAAAAGTGATTTCCTTGTCCTTACTGTCACCATACCAAGATAGTTCACCTTTTAGGAAAAAATTATTTCCGTGTCCTTGTTGTCATCATACCAAGATAGTTCACCTTTTAGGAAAAAATAATTTCCGTGTCCTTACTGACATCATACTGAGATAGTTCATCTTTTAGGAAAAAATGATTTCCTTGTCCTTACTGTGATCATACCAAGATAGTTCATCTTTTAGGAAAAAATTATTTCCTTGTCCTTACTGTCATCATACCAAGATAGTTTCACCTTTTAGGAAATATTATTTCCTTGTCCTTACTGTCATCATAATAAGATAGTTCATCTTATAGCAAAAAGTGATTTCCTTGTCCGTACTGTCGTCACACCAAGATAGTTCACCTTCTAGGAAAAAATGATTTCCGTGTCCTTACTGTCATCATACCACGATAGTTCACCTTTTAGGAAAAAATTATTACCGTGTCCTTACTGTCATCATACCAAGATAGTTCATCTTTTAGGAAAAAATTATTTCCGTGTCCTTACTGTCATCATACTGAGATGAAATCATTACCAAGTACTATGTAGGTTTTGACTACCACAAAGCGTGATAGGACCTTGTAGAATAATGTTACACAGTTCCATCAGTTCTGGCCTCACCTGTATCGCCGATATATCAAGTTCCTAAAACTCTTCAGCATTGGGATACATCACTCTAATCACTGACATTGCTGACATGCGAATAATTAGTGATCCTAGGGCTTGGTGCTCTGGCAGATAAATTTTACCCCGAATGGAGTTTGTTGTGGCGTTTGGTCTTTGGACTGACTTCTCTCTCTCTTTAACCAATAAAGTTTGTTATGGCGTTTGGTCTCTGGACTGGTTCTCTCTCTCTCTCTCTGTCTCTGTACTCAGAATAAATTTGTTGTGACGTTTGGTCTCTGGCCTGGTTCTCTCTCTCTCTCTCTCTCTCTCTCTCTCTCTCTCTCTCTCTCTTTATTCAAATAAATTTTGTGTAGACGTTTGCTCTCAGGACTGGT
>NC_089757.1:36155764-36160764 GCF_040412425.1 Macrobrachium rosenbergii | reverse complement strand
TTTTTTCAGGTGTACCTTGGTGTCCCACCCCAATACTCCATTTTGCTAAGCAGGTATGTAGGCCTATTTATACGTATTTATCATTGCTTAGTAAAACCATAGCTCCTTCTGTAGTAATCTGGAGTTGATGGAGTAGGTGGTTATTATTAAAATATTTTAACCATATGGAGTAGGGCCCGGCTCTTGTTGGGCGGAGGACTTGGAGCTGTCACGAGGGAAGGAGCGTTTGACGAGAACCTTCTCCTCCTCCTCCTCCTCCTCCACCTCCTCCTCCTCCTCCTCCTCCTCCTCCTCCTCCTCCTCCTCCTCCTCCTCCTCCTCCTCTTCTTTTCCCCTCCCTCCCTCCACATGGAATTGGCACCCGAGGAATGAAGGGAAAGAGAGATAGAGAGAGAGAAATGGGAGGTGAGAGATACGCAAGGAGAATGAGAGGGGGTAGGGGGGACAGGTAGGGGAGGTTTTAGGGAAGGAAGGTGGGGGAAGCGTGTGTAGGAACCTAGCAGGAAAGGTAATGCTATTCATGAAATGACATTGCCTATTCATGAACTGGGCGGAGAATTCCAATTCTAAATTGCCACGCGTCGTCTCTCTAGGATTTGGGAATTCATATACGCCCCCCCCCCACGCCGTCCTCGTCATCACCTTTTATGGGGGGCTGATCCGTCCGTCCACTGGGATGTTTTTTTTTTTTTTTCTTTGCGTCTCTGCTTCGTGTCTTCTGTGTTCCATTTGTAGAAAATACAGGGTGATAACCATAGGATGCACTTTTTGTCTTCTCTTTGCCTTTTCTTCGTGTCTTCTGTGTTTCCTTTCTAGAAAGTATAGGTTGATAACCACAGTGATTTTTTTTTGTCTTCTCTGTGTCTTCCCTCTGCTTCTTCTGTGTTTCCTTTCTAGAAAGCAGAGGTTGGTAACCATAGGATGTACTTTTGTCTTCTCTGCGTCTCTCCTTCGTGTCTTCTGTCTTTCCTTTCTAGAAAGCAGAGGTTGATGACCACGGGGATGTTTTTTTGTCATCTCTGTGTCTCTTCTTCGTGTCCTCTGTGTATCCTTTCTAGAAAGTACAGGTTGATAAACACAGTGATTTTTTTTTTTTTTTGTCTTTTGTGTGTCTCCTCTTCAATGTTTCTTTTCTAGAAAGTACAGTTTGGTAACCACAGGTATTCTTGTGCTAGTTATGGTGTTCCCTTTCTAGAAAGTACAGCTTGAGAACCAGAGTGATTCTGGCGTTATTTTTGATACTTTCTCTTCGTGTATTTATTGGATATTTGGCGAAAATGTCATTTGTTTTTTTCTGAATGTCATTTTTCAATATTTTGCAGAAATGTAATTTGTTTTTCCTGAATTCCATTTTTCATTTTGGTTCACTTTCACCATTCATTAAAAAACCAAACTACGATTACGCATCCTTTCTAGGGATATTTACCAGCACGAGAAACTTAAGGACTGTTATTGTAATCGCAGTTAGTAAATAACCATTTTCATTTCTGTGTAAAGCAAATGAAAGAAAAACAAGTAAAAAATGCGCCGAAGTTTCTTCGGCGCAATCGAATTTTCTGTACAGCCGCTCAGCGTATAATCAAGGCCACCGAAAATAGATGTATCTTTTGGTGGTCTCGGTATAATGATGAGCCGCGGCCCATGAAAATTTAACCACAGCCCGGTGGTGGCCTATCCTACACCGTTGCCAGAAGCACGATTATGGCTAACTTTAACCTTAAATAGAATAAAAACTACTGAGGCTAGAGGGCTGCAATTTGGTATGTTTGATGATTGGATGGTGGGTGACCAACGTACTAATTTGCAGCCCTCTAGCCTCCGTAGTTTTGAAGATCTGAAGGCGGACAGAAAAAAGTGCGGACGGACAGACAAAGCCGGCACAATAGTTTTCTTTTACAGAAAACTGATAATGAGAGCGAAAATCGACTTTTCTCTCGAGAGACGTCAAAATGAGTCATTAAAGAATCTTCTCTCATTCTTCAGAGAAGCGAAAAAGATTCATTTGCTTTTTTTTTTGTTTCAGAGATTGCGTTCCGATTCATGAACGCCGTTGATTGTAAATAATGAGATGTTAGTTCTCCCTGATGGTAGAAGGTAGGGGGGATTGTGGAGGGGGTAGAAGAAAGGTGGGGGGAGGGAATACGTAGATGGGGTAGGAGGATTGGGAAGGCAGCTCTGTGGATGGGACAGAAGAGGAATGGTGCCAGTGGAAGGGGAGTTGCATGTCATCTATTCATTAATCACCCCCTCCTTGTTTAAGGGAGGTGTGGGGGGGTGGGTGGTCCCCCGGGTGATGCCACAAGAACTTAAGTGCCACTCTCCCCTCCCCTCCCCCTCCCCCTCCCGCACCCACCTCATCTCCGTTAGACCACTGTGGCCTTTTACGGTCCCTCGGGCATTAGGATCTGAATATCTCTTCCTTCTCCCCCTTCCCATTCCCACCTCCTCCTCCTCCTCCTCCTCCTCTCCTCTCCCTCCTCCTCCTCCTCCTCCTCCTTCCTTCCTTTCCCTCCCTTCCTCCTCCTCCTCCTCCTACGCCATACTGGATCCTCCATGTGTTTGTAGCTGAGTTGAATCTAATTACAGAATTGGTTTCCCCTCCGGAGTTCTGTGAAATGGAGATACGCTTATCTTACGTCGGCGGGCCAATGCCTTGAAGACGGCTATAGGTGGGGAACGGAATAGGTGAGGAGGAGGAGGAGGAGGAGGAGGAAGAGGAAGAGAAAGAGGAGGAAGAAGAGGAGGAGGATATCGGGAGCTTCCGTCAGATTGATTAATCTGATTTTTTTTTCCTTTATGTCAGATGATACGCCCTAATCTTCGTGAGGGTAATCAGAGGTTGGAAGGAGCCAACTTTGTTGGAATATTTGGGGATTTAGAAATGCTTGGAGGACGTTCCAAAACGTAAATAAAGCAATGAGATGTCTCAAGGTGTCTGTCTACTTGTGTTTAGGCTTAGATATATATTGCTGTCATGGCTGTGATTTTTACAACAATATTTTTAGCCATTGCTTCCTTTTTTTAAAACGCTTTTGTAGTAGCCTTAGGAAGACTCTGATTTCATAGCTTACTCTATAGGTATGTAATATTTCCCCCTATTGGGACAAGATATTTATTGTTAAAAAAAAAGTGAAAGCAAAATATATTTTAGAAGTAAAGAAAGACATTAAGTGAATTTTGTACGTAAGGTATCAATCGTATTTATATTCCACTAACGGATCGGGGGGGGGGGGTGAGTTGACGGGAGCACGTGACCCCATGAAAAATAATGACCAAATGACAATATTGAAGATTTAGATAGTGATAACACAAATGAGGAATATAAACATGGAAAAGAAATAAAAGAAATATAGAAATAAAATTTGGAGAAAAAAGTAATAATAATAATAATAATAACAATAATCTTAATGATAATATATATATATATATATATATATATATATGTATATATATTAATATATATGTATGTATGGATGTATGTATAATATGAAAATTGGTGCCCCACCCCCCATGAAATTTTTCTGGATCCGCTAGTCTTCTATTCAGACTTATTCCACTTCCGTACAACGATTCCGTCACGGTAAAAGATTGTTTCAGTAAACGTTAAAAACAAAGACTTTGAGCAAATAATCTGTTCTGTTTTTAAAATGCTTTAGACGGGGTGAGTGATATTTCATCGACATTTTGTGTCACTTCCTAGCGTTAAGCATCGCCATTTTAAATAGTAATAAATAATCGATTTAGAACAATATTATTTTGTCTTGAATCTCGATCTCCGTCCTTTAGACCTTCACAGCCTATTTCCCCGATGAGGGGTTTGTGCCATAAGTACACTTCATCCGGTGCACTGTAGCCATTACTTGAAGCTCTTTGCAGCGTTATTCCGGCCCCCTAAGCCTTTATTCCTTTTACTCTATTATCTCTCTTCCATCTTATTTTCCACGGTCTCCTGACAGTTATTTCATAGTGCTACTGCGAAGTTTTCCTCCCGTTACAACTTTCCAATCTCCCTCACTCTCAATTTTCCCTTTCAGCGATGGGTGACCTCATAGGTCCCAGTGCTTGACCTTTGGCTTAATTTTGATATTCCAATTCCAGTTCATCCCAGTGCTTGGCCTTTGGCCTAATTTTGATATTCCAGTTCCAGTTCACTCCAGTGCTTGGCCTTTGGCCTAAATTTGATATTCTAATTCCAGTTCATTCCAGTGCTTGGCCTTTGGCCTAATTTTGATATTCCAATTCCAGTTCATTCCAGTGCTTGGCCATTGGCCTAATTTTGATATTCCAATTCCAGTTCACTCCAGTGCTTGTCCTTTGGAATTTGGCCTAACTCTTCTATTCCAATTCCAGTTCACTCCAGTGCTTAGCCTTTGGCCTAATTCTGATATTCCAGTTCCAGTTCACTCCAGTGCCTGGCATTTGGCCTAATTCTGATATTCCAATTCCAGTTCACTCCAGTGCTTGGCCTTTGGCCTAATTCTGATATTCCAATTCCAGTTCACTCCAGTGCTTGGCTATTGGCCTAAATTTGATATTCCAATTCCAGTTCACAGCCAAGTTCCACGGAGACCTTCTGAACAGCCATCTTTTATCTGAGCAAGTGTTTGGTCGTTAAAAAATTCAAGTATTGTCGGTATTAAAAGAAAAATCTTCTCGAGAATATTGCAGAGCCTCTTCTGCGTTCTAAATCCTCCTGAAGTACTCTGGGAAGATTTACTGTTTTCAAGAGTTCGTAATAATAATAATAATATTTCTTCGCTTCAGAACTTCGCTGTCTGTTGTTGCAGATATAGGTGGCGCCTCTGGCGTCTGGTCAAAATTTGTTTTCTGAATTCGAAACCCCGTAGAGGGGATAACGCCGTCAGTGCACCTCATGCGGTGCACTGTAGGCATTACTTGAGGTTCTTGCAGCGTCCCCTCGGCCCCTAGCTGCAACCCCTTTCGTTCCTTTTACTGCACCTCCTTTCATATTCTATTTCTTCCATCTTACTTTCAACCTT
>NC_089757.1:36108264-36148264 GCF_040412425.1 Macrobrachium rosenbergii | reverse complement strand
CAGAACGGCACAAAACCCTTGTCCGTGGCTTCTCAGTCTCGTCCAGTTGTCGCCTGGTAACAGTGCGGTAGAAAGACCATCATCCATCATCCGTAGCTACTGAAAGTTGTGGACAAGTGAAGTTTCAATTTGGAACTGCCTTTGGCCCGTAATCACCTCCGCTTCAACAATGCGTGAATGCCTGATTATACACACGCACACACACACACGCACATGAGGGTTGAAAGGAGAGAGAGAGAGAGAGAGAGAGAGAGAGAGAGAGAGAGAGAGAGAGAGAGAGAGAGAGAGAGAGAGAGAGAGAAGTTCCGTCCAGAATGATTCGTCCTGTTTAGGTGCTTTGGAGAGCGACGTTCAAATGGTTTAATTAAAAATGCTGAATTATTTTTGATTTATTCTGTCATTTTACGAAAATAGAGAGAGAGAGAGAGAGAGAGAATGGAGGGGATTGTATTCATGCGTCTTTTGTGTGGGCGTGAGTCAGCCGAAGTTGGCCCCTATAGGAATCTTCTCTCATGTTGTAACACCTCATAGGCCAGCCTTTGTAACGGCTCTCTCCTTCCCCCTCCGCCTCCTCCTACCCCCCCTACCCCTCCTCCCTTACCCCCTCCCCTTCCCTCTCCCCTTTCATCCAATCTTCTAAGCATCCACTCCCCACAATCTTCTTAAGTCCTCCCTATTTTTGTTTTTATGTGAATCTTTTTATTGCGGTCCGTTTTGACAGAAATTGAACGTGTTTTCATTCGTTTGTATATATATATATATATATATATATATATATATATATATATATATATATATATATATATATATATATATATAAGGGGCCTGATTGATTAACAGTTATATATTTAAAAATATGAAAACAAACATATTATGAAACCGATCCTTGAAAAGGTGAAGATAATGAAAATTAGGAAGGTTGACAGTCCTGGGAACCAGGTCAAAAGCCCGTTTTCAGTCGAAGCCCAAAAGCTTTTTTTTTTTTTTTTTTTTTTTTTGCCGAAGCTCAAAAGCCCTTTCTTTCAGCCGAAGCCCAGAAGCCCTTTTTTCCCAGTCGAAACCCAAAAGCCCTTTTCTTTCATAGTCGAAGCTCAAAAACCCTTTTTTTTTTTCAGTCGAAACCCAAAAGTCTTTTTTTCCGAAGCCCTAAAGCCCTTTTCTTTAACAGTCGAAGCCAAAAGCTTCCTTTTTACCCTAAGCCCAAAAGCCCTTTATTTCCGAAGCCCTAAAGCCCTTTTCTTTCACAGTCGAAGCCCTAAAGCCCTTTTCTTTCACAGTCGAAGCCCAAAAGTCCTTTAGTTTCCGAAGCCCTAAAGTCCTTTTCTTTCACAGTCCAAGCCCAAAAGCCGTTTGTTTATCCGAAGCTCAGAAGCCCTTTTTTCAGCCGAAGCCCAAAAGCCTTTTTTTTTTTTTATCCGAAGCCTGGAAGCCCTTTTTTAACCAGCCGAAGCCCAAAAGAAAACGGGCGGGAAGGAAATGGAATCTGAAGCTTTCTGTTGAATGTGAATATAATTTGTTGCCGATAAAATATTAAATCGGTTTTGATTGACAAAATCTCTGAAGTTTATTGTCGAAAGTAGATTGAATTTATTGCGTGATATTCAAGGTGAGTAGGATTTGTTGTCGAATAAAATACATTATATAAATATCAAACTTTATTGTGAATTGGAAGTAAAATTTATTCCCTAATAAATTTAAGATAATGTTATTGTATATGAACAGAATTTGTGAAAAAAAATGGTTCTGTTCGAAGAATGTCAAAAAATATTTGGAAATACAAAATAAAATTTATTGGCAATAAAAACAGGTTTCCATTCAGAAAACTTTGAAACGTAAATAGACTTTGTTGTTCTGTGCTTGACTGACACACACACACACACACACACACACACACACACACACACACACACACACCATTACATCAACCGCTTGCATAATAGTGGAAAAATAAACGGATTATTTATGTCTTCATAACCTCATTACTCTGTGGCATGAATTCCTGGCGTCAATCACACACACACACACAATACCCGGGGCATACCCTCATCCTGCTAATACAGTTCTTACCTCTCCCCCTTCCCTCCCTCTCTCCTTACCTCCCCCCATCCCCTCCTCCCCTCCCTCCCTATGTAAAGGCCCCAGTCACGCTAATGAGCCATAATTAACGATCTCTGAGGCAGCACGTCCAATTTGATGTCTCATGGAGTATCCAGGAAGGTATATATATATATATATATATATATATATATATATATATATATATATATATATATATATATATATATGTATATATATATATATACACATATGTGTGTGTATATGATGGCCGTGTGGTTTTTAAAAAGGCGTCACTGTAGTCATGAATTTTTGTCCTCATTGGTTTGGAGTTTGAGAGATTTTACGGAACTTATCATGAACTAAAATTCCTTCAGGTAACATATATGAAAATATATCATTTCTGAGGTAGAGCGAATTGGATATTGAAGGATATTTGTAACTTAATGCTTGTATATAAATCACGGTGACGTGATGAAATTAATCATATATGTAAATTTATATATATATATATATATATATATATATATATATATATATATATATATATATATATATATATATATATATATAAATATATATATATATATATATATATATATATATATATATATATATATATATATATATATATATATATATATATATATATATATACATATATAGATATTTATATATATATATATATATATATATATATATATATATATATATATATATATATATATAAAGAAATCAAGGCATTATTCTTTCATTCACGAATATCTGTTTAAAAACATACGCAATATTATGAAGATACAAAACCTCATTAACTCTAACATTTAAGCGAGCAGTCACATCTCAATTAACCTTATCCCGCGGACTCTTGTAGTTTATTTTGGTTAGATTAAAATGTGTTATTGACCGTCAGTTACGAACAGCTGCGGCTACGGTAATTAACAGTAGGGGGGGATGGGAGTTATTAACGAGTTGTTAACGGTATTTAACCGTTGGAGGAACGCACAAGCTAACTCACGTGGATTATAATACCGTCTTAATTCGACATTTTCTTTATTTCAGTAATTTACTTACATTTTTATTTATTTATTCATTATTTTGCCAGTTTATTTTTTTATTCTTCTTTCTGTATTTCCTCTTAGCCTTCTGTTACTTCTGTCAAATGAACGCCATAATAATCTTTGGAAGCTTGAATTTAAAGTCAGTGGCTCCATTGGTGGGCTTGTTCCATAAGAATAGGGTTCATATTCTGAATAATAATAATAATAATAATAATAATAATAATAATAATAATAATAATAATAATAATAATAATAATAATTATTATTATTATTATTATTATTATTATTATTATTATTATTATTATTATTATTATTATTATTATTATTATTATTATTATTATTATTATTATTATTAGTGGCTGTGGCTGGCACCATTGACATTTACAAATAAAAGTGACATATATCAACATTTAAAAAAAATAACTATTTTATGATAATTAGTGTATATCCACCATAACCAAGATTTTAAAAAAATGAAATAGATTCATAATCATAGCTAGATACTGGTCGTTAGAAAATATGCTTTATTTTTATATATGTGAAATGTAATTCCTTTTTCCAATACAGCCTGAAATGTATTAATGTCACGTCAAATATGCTTCTAATTAGCACGCGATATCAGGTTCGCATTCGTAATTGTCAACGAAGGAAGATAAAAATGATTGACAGGAGGTGTCTTATCAATGTTTGTTTCTCTCGTTATCAAGTGTAATTTGGTCGATGTTGGATAGATAAGGAGAATAAATGTCATGTATTGCAAAATAGATCGTTAGTTTCACATGTCATCACGATCTGACCTGGGGTAAGGTAATGACGGTATTGAGAAAGTAAATATATATATATATATATATATATATATATATATATATATATATATATATATATATATATATATATATAATTTAATTATTATATACACATATTTATTTATTTATTTTTGAATATTTTTATATTATTATTATTATTGTGTAATAAAAATCCACAATTATATAGTAAATATATTACTATGCAATACATATACTATGTTTGTTTTACATAGTAATGTATTTACTCTATAATTGTGGATTTTTATGACAGATTGTTTTTCACGAGACTGTAAACTTAGCATTGTTATTTTGATTGTACTCCCGTAGTGGGGTTGTGCCGTCAGTGCACCTCATGCGTTGCACCGTAGGCATTGCTTAATGGTTCTTTCCAGCGTCCCTTCGGCCCCTAGCTGCAACCCCTTTCGTTCCTTTTACTCTACCTCCGTACATATTCTCTTTCTTTAATCTTTCCTTGACCCTCTTCTAACAATGGTTTCATATTGCATCTGAGAGGTTTTCCTCCTGTTACACCTTTCAGACCTTTTTATTCCTCTCGATTTCCTTTTCAGCGCTGATTGACCTTATCCTATAGGCCCCAGCGCTTGGTCCTTGGCCTGAATTTTGTATTCCACTTTATTATTATTATTATTTTAATCGTAATTATTTGACCTCAGAATATTAACAGAGGGAAACCTGTTGCATATTTATCATTTGGCATAGTAAAAAAAAAATATTGGCTATTGTCATTATTTTGTGGCGTATAAATCATTTAAGATATCGATTCGTATCTTGCATTGAGATTTCTTTATGTGTTTGGTAAACAAATGGTATTACGAATCTTGCTTAACTCAATAAAAAAAATCAAAATCAACAGAATTTGTCAGTTCGAGATTTCATCTTGGCATTTGAAAGAAAAAATGTGGAATTTAGGAACATGAATAAAAAGAACATGAAGGAGAATTGATAAAAAAAGTTCTCTCTCTCTCTCTCTCTCTCTCTCTCTCTCTCTCTCTCTCTCTCTCTCTCTCTCTCTCTCTCTCTCTCTCTCTCTCTCTCTCTCTCTCTCTCTCTCGTAATTTTTATATCTGTTTATGTTGCATTCAGTTGTATTTTAGCCAAATGTAGGAACATGAATAAATTGAACAACTAAGTGAATGAGAAATAAAGCGCTCTCTCTCTCTCTCTCTCTCTCTCTCTCTCTCTCTCTCTCTCTCTCTCTCTCTCTCTCTCTCTCTCTCCTTATTTATTCTTCTCTCTTCATGGAGCATTCAGTATTATTTTAGCCACATTTTAAAGCAGATATTTTAAGCCATGAATAAAAAGAAAAATATATAATTAAGAAATGAGCTTGCTCTCTCTCTCTCTCTCTCTCTCTCTCTCTCTCTCTCTCTCTCTCTCTCTCTCTCTCTCTCTCTCTCTCTCTTTATTCTTTTCATGTGATCATGGTGCAATCAATATTGCATTATCCACATTTTAAAGTAGATGTGCAATTGGATATTTCAAGAACAGATAATAAAGACTTACAAAAGACAGAAAGCAAATCGAAAAATAAAAAAAAAACTCGTTAAAGGTTTTCCTATTAATCCCTAATCCTGTGTAATCCCCTTTCCAGCTGAATATTCTTCCAGTGTAATCCCCTAATCCCCTACACCTTCTGCCATTTCTGAACCGAAGTGAGTCGCCCTGTCCTTGAATATAACAGCACACTGGCAATTGTCTCCTGTGAATTTCATTTGCGTAAGTTGACAGAAAAAAAAAAACACGCACACACGCGCGCGGGCGCGAGCGATCAGGCCGGGCATTTCCAGGAAAAACAAAAGCCTTTAAAGTGGAGAGTCAAGCCGCCACCGGGGCAGAAATGCAACATTTTGCAAACGGGCTTGCAAATGCAATAACGCCTGGTCATAGAATTATAGATTCATTTGTCTAATGCAGTGTCTCACTCTCCCGCCTTATATTTTTTTTTATAAGTTTTTTTTTTAATTTTTTTTCGTTTGCCCTATTCCATTTTCATCCCCACTTTTCTCCTCATTTCCCTTTTCGTCGAGGGGTGTGAACGAAAGCCAGTGAGAAATGCACATTCCCTTTAATGAGCTGCTGTGAACTTTTTGACTCAACTCATTATCAACTTAAATGAAGAAGCTGTCGATCAGAGGATTGGTGTCATTAGTTTTTTTTTTTGTTATTCTCTCTCTCTCTCTCTCTCTCTCTCTCTCTCTCTCTCTCTCTCTCTCTCTCTCTCTCTCTCTCGGGCTAGTATGGAAATGTGTGTTTGTGTGTGTGTAATTCGAAGAGATAGAGTTCTGTTCTCTCTCTCTCTCTCTCTCTCTCTCTCTCTCTCTCTCTCTCTCTCTCTCTCTCTTCGTAAGTGTATGTATGTGTAATAAGACTTCGCAGAGATCGATTATTTTCTCTCTCTCTCTCTCTCTCTCTCTCTCTCTCTCTCTCTCTCTCTCTCTCTCTCTCTCTATATATCCGTATATGCTCATTCTCATATATATACATAAATTCATACAAATATACACACGGACACTCACACATATACATTATTGAAAATGTATGCACGTCTGAATGTGTCATCGTTTAAGTTGTTTGTGCTGTTTGTGAAGAAAATTACATATATTCGTTTGTAAATCTGGTATCTTCGTAAGCCGAGCGAAAATATTCACGAGGATTCATGCTGTTTGTTTCATACCGTAACGAGAAAAATTAGCATTTGTGTCAGGTGTTTGTGCGTTAGGTTGTAATCGTTTGTGTGTGCTGTTTGTTTGTTTGTTTGTTTGTTGCAACAGGACGCCAACACCGTGAGCGGAGGACCGCTTAGGCTTCCTAATGAGTCCGCTGATGACTTTTGTGAAGGGGGATGGGGAAGGGGAGGTATACAGATCAGCTGATATTTAGCTTGAAGGCTTTCCCCTATTCCATGTGAAATCTGTGTCTCTTCCTTATACCTTGTTATGTCTTCCTTATGCCTTATTTTATGTCTTCCTTATACCTTGTTATGTCTTTATACTTTATCTTATGTCTTCCATATACCTTTTTATTTCTTCCTTATACTTTATCTTATGTTTTCCTTATACCTTATGTTATGTCTTCCTTATACCTTATGTTATGTCTTCTTTATTCCTTATTATGTCTTCCTCATATCTTCTTATGTCTTCCTTATATCTTATCTTATGTCTTCTTTATACCTTCTGTTATGTCTTCTTTATACCTTGTTATGTCTTCCTTATACCTCACCTTATGTTATGTCTTCCTTATACCTTATGTTATATTTATGTCTGCCATATACTTTGTCTTATGTCTTCCTTATACCTTACCTTATGTCTTCCTTGTACCTTATGTTATGTCTCCCTTATACCATATCTTATGTCTTTCTTATACCTTATCTTAGGTCTTCCTTATACCTTCTTATACCTTATCTTAGGTCTTCCTCATACCTTATATTCTGTATCAGTGAATTGGTCGTCGATAAATTTTATTAGATTTTAAGGAGTTTTATTTTCCTCTCTTCTTGCATGTCGGATATTCGTAAACTCCTTGGGGGGTGGTGTTTGGGGAGGGGGAGGGGAGGGAAAGGGGGGAGGGGGTTGTCTAGCGCCCGAGGTCGGCCTTGTCAGCATGTAGCTGGTTCGCCCCCTCCCCTCCCCTCCCCCCCTCCCACCCCCACCCCCAACGTAATGGCGAGGAGCATTAATGTCTCATTTTGGTAGGCTACTAAAGATCAGTTAAGTACTCATTTTCGGTCCTCATCGTGGACCACGCATTACTCCCCTACCCTTCTTCCCCTCCCCTTCCCCCTCTCTCTCTCTCTAACATATACAAACATTGAAGAGGGCTAGCCCCCCCTTAAAACTATTTGGTGCCTTAGTTCCTCTTAGGCTGTGGTTGAGGGAAGACTTTAAGGGTCCAGGAAAAGCCTCCGATAGACTCTCTGGAATTAGTGCTGGAATTGTGCTGGAATGGATTTACTACTCCTCGATATGCGAAGTAATCCGTCTGGAATTCGGTGGATTAGGTGGCTCGTTTTGGGATTTATTCTAAGACAAGTCAGTGAAAAGTCTTTAATGGATAATTAGTCTTACAGGTAATAATTTCGAATTATTATTATTATTATTATTATTATTATTATTATTATTATTATTATTATTATTATTATTATTATCATTATTATGGAACAAGCCCACCACAGAGGCCATTGTCTTGAAATTTAATCTTCCAAAGAATATGGTGTTCATTTTAAAGAAGTAAAAGAAGGTAACAAGAAATGCAGAGAGAAGAGGTCAGTTGTCAGAAAAAAAATAATGATTTATTATTATTATTATTATTATTCAGAAGATGAACCCTGTTCATATGGAAGAAGCCCACATGGGCCAATAACTTGAAATTCAAGCTTCCCAAGAACGTGGTGTTATTTTGAAAGAAGTAACAGAAGCTAATAGGAAATACAAGAAGACACCAGTTATTAATAAAGAAAAAAATAACAAATAAATAAATAAATAGATAAAAATGTAAGTAAATTATAAAATACAAGGAGAATTGCTTTAGGGCAGTAATGCATCGCATCCTCGCTGGAACTTCTGAGGTTCCAGTTGCGCAAAGTGATTCCAGAGTTTCGATTGGAAAGTAATTCAACAGTTATCAACTTTTTATTGCATCTGATAATTTCATTA
This sequence comes from Macrobrachium rosenbergii, assembly GCF_040412425.1. Lineage (NCBI taxonomy): Eukaryota > Metazoa > Arthropoda > Malacostraca > Decapoda > Palaemonidae > Macrobrachium > Macrobrachium rosenbergii. The sequence goes on along the minus strand of NC_089757.1, from coordinate 36,139,672 downwards.
TATTTGTTTTTGCGGAATATCTTTGACGTTATATTTATGCCAGTTTTGTCTGTTATGTGAGACTAGAAGTATATAAATATCCCACGAATATATTGACAAATGACTTAATATTTCTTATTCGTGTTGAGTTTCTGCACATCTTATTTTTTAAACTCCATAACTTTATAGTTTCGCCAAATCATCTTAATCCATAATGGCATTCATGAAATTAGATAGACTCTGAATAACCTTTTTTGTCAATTGACTTTTTGTTTTGACTTAAAAACCTACTATTGATACACATCTGACATATTACATTTTGAATGACATAATTTTTTTCTTGTGAAAGGGGACTAAACAACGTTAAGGGTTTTTAATTCTTTATTATTTGAGTTTGTGTTTTTATTTTATTAAGTTTTCGTCAAGATTTTGTATATACAGACATACATATTTCTTATCTCTGTACATTTTTTCCGATTAGAGGGGTGGCACCAGGATGAATATATATATATATATATATATATATATATATATATATATATATATATATATATATATATACACATACACACACACATACACAAACTCTACCTAAGAACGAGTAGTCACTCTACCTCAAAATAATCTCGACGGAGATAACACCAAGAGTCGAGAAAAAATATATATGATTTTTCTCCTACCTCTCTCTTGTATCAGAGAGAGAGAGAGAGAGAGAGAGAGAGAGAGAGAGAGAGAGAGAGAGAGAGAGAGAACCCCAGTTGCTCGACTAGCGTGACCTCATTTCTCATTCTTATGCCCAGAGCACCTCTGCTTTGTTTATCTGATCTCTTTCCCCTCAGCTGACTTGTTTTCCCTCTTTCCCCCTCCCTCACACAAATGTATTTGGGAGGGGGAGGGAGAGAGATGGGAAGGGATGAGGGAGAAGGCCTTCCTTCCCCCCCCCCTTTATTTATTTGTTCATAGTCCTCGACAGTTGTAGAATAGAGCATGAGATACCGAGGACTCGCCGGGAGAGAAAAAGAGATTGTTGACAAAAGAGCGCCCGTGATTTTTTTGCTTTTTTTTTTGTTTGTCTTTTGTTTAGGGTTGTCCTTGTTTTTTTTTATTATTCGGTGGCTGGGAATTGGATGATAAGGCTTTGTTTGTTGTTTATTTTTTTTTATCATTGTGCATATGATTTAGTTCCTTTATGATGGAGTCAGAGGGAGAAAGACGAGGTTGAAGGTGTTGGAGATATCAAGATGTTACGGTAATATTATAAGAGAGGAGGGAGGAGGAAGATTGAGGAAGATCTAGGAGGAAGATTGAGGACGAATATCTTGGAGGAAGATCGAGAGAAAGACGTAGTTGAAGGTGTTGGAGATATTAAGATGTTACGGTAATATTATGAGAGAGGGGAATGAGGAAGATCTAGGAGGAAGATTGAGGACGAATATCTTGGAGGAAGATCGAGAGAAAGACGTAGTTCAAGGTGTTTGAGATATTAAGATGTTACGGTAATATTATGAGAGAGGAGGATGAGGAAGATCTAGGAGGAAGATTGATGACGAATAGCTTGGAGGAAGATCGAGAGAAAGACGTAGTTGAAGGTGTTTGAGATATTAAGATGTTACGGCAATATTATGAGAGAGGAGGAGGGAGGAAGATTGAGGAAGATCTAAGAGGAAGATTGAGGACGAATCTCGCGAAGGAAGATTGTGGGGGAAGGTCGTGGAGGAAGACCGAGGAGGAAGATCGGGGAGAAAGATCGAGGAGGGAGATCGTGGAGGAAGCTCGAGGGGGAAGGTCAAAGAAGAAGATTTTGGTGAAAGATCGAGGAGAAATATCTTGGAGGAAGATCGAGGAGGAAGATTTTGGAGAAAGATCGTGGAGGAGGATCGAGTAGAAAGATCGTGGAAAAAGATCGAGGACGAAGATCTTGAAGGAAGATCGTGGATAAAGAATGTGGAGGAAGATCGAGAAGAAAGATCGAGGACGAAGATCTTGGAGAATGATCGAGGAGGAATATCGAGGACGAAGATCGAGGAAGAAGATCATAGAGGTAGATCGAGGAAGAATATCGTGGAGGAAGATCGTGGAGAAAGGTCATAGAGGAAGACCTGGGAGGAAGAATCGAGGAGAAAGATCGAAGAGGAACATTGTGGAGGAATATCATGAAGGAAGATCGAGGAGGAAGATCGTATGTTTCTCTCTCCTGAAGGTCGGAGAAGGTCGGCCGGGGGGCCCTTTTTTGGATCGTCGCCACGAGTTCGATTCCATCGGGACTCGCAGGAAGGAACGTTCCTCCGGGGAGGGAATGTCGAAAGGACTCTGAAAGGACTCTCTGTGGGATTAGGTATCCTTCCTTCCTTCCTTCCTTTGCGTGGGAGTCCTAATCTCACTTGAAAAAGAATCCTTCACGAACATCCTTCGAATGAAGGCCATTTTCATGAAGGATGGGAGATTAAAAATGGAGATTTTTTAAGCCTTCGCTGACTCTTTATGGAATCGATGAGATTCTTTTCCCTTCCTCCGCCTCCTACCCACTTCCCTCCTCCCCCTACCCCCACCCCCATGAAAAGGGGGAGGGGGTGGCATGGTAACATGGCATGGAAACAGTGAGTGCTCGAAGATTAGGCGATAACTGCTCCTAAACCCTTGGCACTGTGGCCCGTTGGCACTCGCCAACGGGTACGATAATTCCCGAATTTTGTGGTCGGTATTTGACGTTACTTACGGAGGTTACTTTTGGTGTTACTGTAACCGTTCCTTTTTTCGTTTATAGAAGAAATAGATGAGTATAAAGTCTTAATGGTATATCTAGTAGAGAAGACAATTGTATCAAGTTAGCAGATGCACTGATGCCAAGTATCCTTCGGTACTTGGCACCCTTACCCAAAAGCAGCCCCTCCCCACCCCTCCCTCCCTGGAAGGAAAAGTGTGGACGAAAGTTGGTGGTCTTGCCTTTCAGCAACTTGTTCCAGGCGCCGCAACTTGTTCCAGGAGCCTTTATAGGCCACTCGACAAGACGTGGAAGGAAGGCGGCCCTGGAATCACAAATTAGTGTGGTTACTTTCAGAAGGAGATCCTTTCTTTTTATTTTTTATTTTTTCAATTAAGTCAAAAATGAGGTGACAGAGAGAGAAAAGTGTCAGATTCCGAAAAAGGAAATTTAAAAAGTTCAACTAATCCTTTGAAAAACCTCATCTTGGATTGGACGAATTTCAGAAATTTGAGCTTTCATAAAATTTGAACTTTCATTTTTCGCCGCTTGACTTTCATTCACCCCCTCCCCTCATGAATGGACTGCGTTTGTTTGTTTGTCTGTCGAGTGACGGTTTATGGAGGAAGCGTTTGTTCTCCTTTTTCATCTCAAAAACTTCAAAATAAAAAAAAACTTCGCCGACATTGAGGTAAGTAATTTGACATTTATAGTAATGGTTTTCATTATTACCCCCTTTTTTATATGTTCGTGTGTTTGTCCGTCACGTATTCCCCTTCTCCCGTTAAGGCATTTATAATTCCACTCTACTCCCGATCTATGTGGTCTGCATTTCACTCTTTATATTTACTCTCTCTCTCGCGCGCGCGCGCGCAAGCGAGAGAGCTATTTTCATCTCATTTTGATTACGCGAACATTTTCGGCATCGACTCAAACCACAGCAGCGGCAGCAGCCCAGAATCCGGAGGAAAAATGAAATGGGAGAAGAAGAGAAAGAAAAGATAAGAATTAGCATCTCTCCAACTCAATTTAGTGGCATCCGGAGGCTAATTTAAATTAGCGCGCGCACTGAGGACCAAGCTGTTGCCACTTGCATATCGACCAACTCTGTGTAGCGGCCGCCGATTGGTCGCCGCTGGAAAGCGCGCCGGCGCACGCACGCGCCCTCGCTTTTCCAGCTGCTGCTTGCTGCTGCCTCCGCTGGAACCCCTGGAAGGAGAGGCTGGCTGAGAGCAGCAGTGAAAGATCTTCATTGCAAGTTTTTTCTTTTCTTTTTGTCTTTGCAGTTTTTTTTTTATTGTTTCAGTGTCGTGTCTCACATATTCCATTTACACTGGAGTTTCGCCCACTGAAGAAAAAAATATCAGTAATTTCTTTCCGAATCTCGGGAAATAAACGAGAATTTATTGAGAATTTGTTGTTTGGCATCTGATTTGCGAATGCTGCGTTGTCTGATTTTTGTGTTTGTTCATGTTTTTGAAATACGTTCACTAGTAATTTTCTTATCACTTCTGCATTCCATAATCTCAGATGTTAGTCCTTTCATACCAATAAATATATGATTGTGTAACAGTATTCCTCATATATTAAGACTGCACCTTCTAACTGCATTTTGTGCCGACATTACCTCCTGCATAGTACTCGGATGCATCTGGAATGCCCCTTTGTTCATAAATCATGTTTTCCTTCTTTTACGAACTTTGTTTTTTATTACTTTTTCCTGTACCTCAGTTCATATTCTCTTTCTTCCATCTGACCTTCCACCCTCTCCAACAATTGCTTCACAGTGCAATAGATGGTTTTCCTCCTGTTACACTTTTCAAACCTTCTTACTCTCAGTTTCCCTTTCATGGCTGAATGACCTCATCGGTCCCAGCGCTTGGCCGTTGGCCTAAATTCTATATTCAATTCAATTCTCTCTCTCTCTCTCTCTCTCTCTCTCTCTCTAAGATAAAATTAAATGCTACTGATTAGTGTCTTAAGCGATCTCTCTCTCTCTCTCTCTCTCTCTCTCTCTCTCTCTCTCTCTCTCTCTCTCTCTCTCTCTCTCTCTCTCTCTCTCTAAAATAAAATCAAATGCTACTGATAAGTGATCTCTCTCTCTCTCTCTCTCTCTCTCTCTCTCTCTCTAAAATAAAATGAAATGCTGCTGATAAGTGTCTTAAGTGATCTCTCTCTCTCTCTCTCTCTCTCTCTCTCTCTCTCTCTCTCTCTCTCTCTCTCTCTCTCTCTCAAATAAAATCCAATGCTACTGATAAGTGTCTTAAGTGATCCCTCTCTCTCTCTCCTCTCTCCCCACCTCTCTCTCCCCTCTCTCTCTCTCTCTCTCTCTCTCTCTCTCTCTCTCTCTCTCTCTCTCTCTAAAATAAAATCAAATGCTACTGATAAGTGATCTCTCTCTCTCTCTCTCTCTCTCTCTCTCTCTCTCTCTCTCTCTCTCTCTCTCTCTCTCTCTAAAATAAAATGAAATGCTGCTGATAAGTGTCTTAAGTGATCTCTCTCTCTCTCTCTCTCTCTCTCTCTCTCTCTCTCTCTCTCTCTCTCTCTCTCTCTCTCTCTCTCTCTCTCAAATAAAATCCAATGCTACTGATAAGTGTCTTAAGTGATCCCTCTCTCTCTCTCACTCTCTCCCCCACCCTCTCTCTCTCTCTCTCTCTCTCTCTCTCTCTCTCTCTCTCTCTCTCTCTCTCTCTCTCTCTAAAATAAAACTAAATGCTACTGATAACTGTCTTAAGTGATCTCTCTCTCTCTCTCTCTCTCTCTCTCTCTCTCTCTCTCTCTCTCTCTCTCTAAAATAAATTGGAATATTACTGATAAGTGTCTTAAGTTATCTCTCTCTCTCTCTCTCTCTCTCTCTCTCTCTCTCTCTCTCTCTCTCTCTCTCTCTCTCTCTTTAAAATAAAATTAAATGCCACTGATAAGTGTCTTAAGTGATCTCTCTCTCTCTCTCTCTCTCTCTCTCTCTCTCTCTCTCTCTCTCTCTCTCTCTCTCTCTCTCTCTCTCTCGATTGGTCTTCGAACATCTAAATAATCACCAATATCATTTTAGGTCCGTCACATTTAGAGCCTATTGATTTCAAAGGCCTCTGTCAATAACCTCTCAAGTCTTTCACCACTTTGTCTCCATCTTAGAAGAACCCCTTTCTCCCTTTCCTCACTTCTCTTTTTTACCTCCTTCTCACCTCCCCCCTTGCCCCCACCCCCATATTCTCCTCCACAGTTCTCTTACCCTGTGCGAGGTGGGTCCAGGGCCGAGGAATGAAGGAATTCGTTAATTAGATTTTTGCCATCGAGATTATATCAGGATATGGAGCTTTCTGCCGTCTGTGGAGGGAATATGATTATGTTTTATGGTTCTTTCTTCCATTTTATTCAATTTCGTGCGGAAATATTCCATTTGTTACGTGAGTATTACATTTTCGAATTGAATTCGCCTCCTCGTAAACCAATTTGGTGTTTATTTATTCAGATTTGTGATTAAAAAGCCACAATAATGTAAATTAGAGAGTGCATTTTTTCAAAATACAAAAAAGGGTTAAAAAAATACAGTCTCTCATTTACATTATTGTGGCTTTTTACTGATTAATTCCAGTCACAATATACATTTACATTACTTTGGATTTTTACTGAATATTTCCGGTGATAATATAGTGATGCACCATTGATTCAGATTTGCTATTGAATTCACGATTTTTTTTTTCGTTTGAGAAAGAGAATGGTTTTAAAATTCAAGTATGTATGAATTTTGAATATGCACATATAAATGCCAGAATATTAAAGGAAATTATTAAAATTCAAGTATGTATGAATTTTTAATATGCACATATAAATGCCAGAATATTAGAGAAAATTATTAAAATTTAAGTATGTATGAATTTTGAGTATGCACATATAAATGTCAGAGTATAAAAGAAAATTATTAAAATTCAAATATGTATGAATTTTAAATATGCACATTTAAATGCCAGAGTATTAAAAAATGATTAAAATTCGAGTATGGTTGAATTTTGAATATGCACATATAAATGCCAGAATATTAAAGAATATGATTAAAGTTCAAGTATGTATGAATTTTGAATATGCACAGATAAATGCCAGAGCATTAAAGAAAACTATTCTTAAACATTGCTTTTCAATATACACACACACAAGCGCCAAGCTAAAGAACATAGCCTCAAGTAATAGTTTTCAATATAAATATATCAGTCACGTCAAGATTGAGCATACCTAAATAGGGATGACTTTTTGATATACGAAAATAAAAGTAAAATGTCAATAGAATATGGAACAGCAACAAAGGGAGCAATTATATATATATATATATATATATATATATATATATATATATATATATATATATATATATATATATATTTATATATATATATATATATATATATATATATATATATATATATATATATATATATATATACATATAAGATTGTGGATTTTGATTAGTGTTGTTGGATAACAGGTGCTGGAATGGCTGTAGGAATTGTGATGAATTCCATTTTAAATCATGATGAAATCAGAGTTTTAAATCTACTGGTTGAGATCATTGATTATTGTGTGTAAACTCCATCGATAGTGTGGCTTATGAATTTGTATAAGCCTTAACCAATTCATTTAGGAATTTGTATAAGCGTAAACTAATTCATTCCTGCCCTCTGAAGCTGACATCTGAATCTCAGGTGTATCGGTGTTATTGTCTGTTCCATCGTATTTAAGTATGTGTCACCTTCCCTCTCTCTCTCTCTCTCTCTCTCTCTCTCTCTCTCTCTCTCTTGGAGCCCTCATGGGAATACTTAATTTCCATTTTTTAATGTGAATACTGGCTTTCCACTTTTTAATTTGAATACTTACTTCCATTTTTTCATGTAGATACTTAATTCTATTTTTTTAATGTAGATACTTACTTCCATTTTTTTTAATGTAGGTACTTACTTCCATTTTTTAATGTGTGAATACTTACTTTCCATATTTTTAATGTGAATATTTACTTCCATTTTTTCAATGTGAATACTTACTTCCATTTTTGTTTTCAGTGCGAATACCTACTTCCATTTGTTTTCAATATGAATACTTTCATTTTTTTTTCAACGTGAATACTTACTTCCATTTTTTTTAATGTGAATACTTATTTCCATTTTTTATGTGAATACTTACTTCCCTTTTGTTTATCTGAATACTTACTTCCATTATTTTTCATCTGAACACTTACTTCCACTTTTTTTCATGGGAATACTTCCATTTTTTTCATGAGAGTACTTACTTCCTTTTTTTTTCATCTGAATACTTACTTCCATTTTTTAAAATCTGAATACTTATTTCCATATTTTCATCTGTTCATCAATTTTGTCACACTTTCTTTGTTGTAACAAATCATGGTTTACCTTTACAATTGACGCCTTCGGGTTCAGTGTCTCGGGATCCATAAGATTTCCCTTATGTTCACCAAATACAGGATCACAGAATTTCTTCGTTTCTTTAATAAGATAATTTTCAATCTAAAAATGCAATTGAAGATGCAACTCATTACTCCCCTAAAATAATTCACCTTGTCTTTTACTCTTTTATTTATATTTTTATATATTGATTGATTCATTTGTCAATTGATCTTGTTTTCTGTTCTGATAATTTATATTTTGATATGTTTATTGATTCATTTGTTTTCTTTTTTAATAGCTGATCTCTGCTTCCAGTATTATCTTCTGTAACTTCTTTCAAATGGACACCTGTGGGCTTGTTCCATGATGAATAGGGGTTTATCTACTGATTAGTAATAATAATAATAATAATAATAATAATAATAATAATAATAATAATAATAATAATAATAATAATAATAATAATTTGTCTAAGGCGCGTAATTCATACCTTCAAGGAAGAGGAACAGGTAGATTAAAGTATAAACAAAAATCCCTGTCATTGTATTTAGCTGAGTAAATCAAAACCATTTTGTATCACGAACAAATTAAAATGAGAAAAATGCATCATTTTACGCGAAGAATTGCGTCATAAATTCCTGAAAAAAAATTAAATTAATACAAATGCAATTCACGCCTAAATAACGGCATTGAAAAAAAAACTAAAACACCCACTAAGTGTCATTTTTCATTCGAGAGAACGACACTCGTCTGAACGAGGCGTGAAAAAAAAAAAATAAATAAAAACGTGACGGCCCCGGGAGACCCCAATTTCATTTCGTTAATTAACCTGTGGATTTTAAAAGTTAGTCCCGCAATTGCTTTTGCCCTCGTGGGAGATTTATGGGGAATTCAACTCGTGGAAGCTGCGGTAATAGATGCATTGATCCGCTAATATCTTTTGGTTTTGAGTTTTTTAAAGCGGACAGGTGTCTGATGGGATGGATACAGGTGGATTTTAATGAAGAGTGGGTTGAAGACAGGTAAGGTATTTTTAATTGTCTGGTGGGGTGGAGACACGTAAATTTTTTTGTCTGGTGGGTTGAAGACAGGTAAATTTTTTTAATTGTCTGGTGGGGTGAATACAGGTAAATTTTTTTAATTGTCTGGTGGGGGTGAATACAGGTAAATTTTAATTGTCTGGTGAGGTGAATACAGGTAATTTTTTTAAATTGTGGGATGAATACAGGTAAATTTTAACGAAAAGTGGGTTGAAGGTAGGTAAGTTTTCTTAATTGCCTGGTGGGGTGAATACAGGTGAATTTTTTTAATTGTCTGGTGGGTTAAAGACAGGTAAATTTTTCTAATTGTCTGGTGGGTTGAAGACAGGTAATTTTTTTTTATTGTCTGGGGGAGGGGGGTGAATACAGGTAAATTTTAAAAATTATCTGGTGGGATGAATACAGGTAAATTTTTTCATTGTCTGGTGGGGTGAATGCAGGTAAATTTTTTAATTGTCTTACGGGGTGAATACAGGTAAATTTTAATTGTCTGGTGGGGGTGAATACAGGTGAATTTTGTAATTATCTTATGGGGTGAATACAAAATTTTAATTGTCTGGTGGAGTGAATATAGATAAATTGTAATTGTCTGGGGGGTTGAAAACAAATAAATTTTGATTGTCTGGGGGGTTGAAAACAGGTAATTCTAAAATGTCTGGTGGGTTGAAAACAGGTAAATTTTAATTTTTATAGCGTAGTATACTACTGGAAACAATTCATGGACCTGTATGTAAATCTCTCTCTCTCTCTCTCTCTCTCTCTCTCTCTCTCTCTCTCTCTGGAAAAATTGGTGCCTGTAATGCCTAAAATATACCTCTGTTATATCGTCCCCAGCTTGTGGCATTTTTATAAATGAGGTCATTACGAATGGAATTAAAAAACATTTGAAAAATGAATTGGACGAAATATTATTATTATTATTATTATTATTATTATTATTATTATTATTATTATTATTATTATTATTATTATTATTATTCAAAGTTTCACAACAGTAGCCCACTTTGAAGTAGCATTGAGAAATGTGGTTGTGTTCGCAATTTACAACCCAGTTAGTTTACAAAAACCTTTTACTGTTATGCGACAGATATGATAAATTATCGATATATATGTTCCTCTTATTCTTGATGATATCATGCTTGAGATGAGGAGGGGGAGAAGATTATTAAATCGTTAAATCTCCTCGCGATGATAACAAATTCGAAGCCTTTGCATTATCCTGTTTATGATAAATTTCATGAAGTCATTAGGTTTGTAAATCATCCCTTCTTTTGAAGACGGGATCAGATTCACGATTTATCTTTTATGTAGAGAAACAAAACATTCTTACCTAAAAACCTGTAATGATGATTTTAAATAAATCACCATTACAGCTTTTCAAGTGAGAATGTTTTGTTTCTCTTCATAAAAGATATATTTTGAATCTGATCCTGTCTTTAAAAGGTGGAATGATTTGCAAACCTAATGACTGCATGAAATTTGTAATTAAAATTTTTTGCATGTCTCATTTTATTTGGAAAAGGCACAGAGAAAGGAAGATCTTATAATTGAAGTCGTGACGAAGGGGATAATACGTACGCAAATGATATGTAAATGAAGGTGGTACATATACGTATATAGGCCACATAGTGTTAACACTGAAGTATAGACGTGAATAGGTCTAAAATATTCATCGTTTATTGGTATTTCTCTTTTGCTTTTCCAAAATGTGTATTAGTTTATTTGTACATCTCTTTTGTTTCTTTAAATGATACGTTCATTTTCCTTAGTTATCACCCGCCCCCCCCCCCCGCCCCTTTTACGCCTGTCTCTATCATTTGTTTTGGAATAGCTTATATGATCCTGTGTTCTTTGTATTTGTTACCTTTCTTCAATGTTTTATTTACATTTGCCTCTCCCAACAGAACCTTATGAATCTGTTTTTAAAAATGTATTCACTCTTTCATTTTCATGTGGTTTATTTTATTTTCTCTTCTGTCCTTAATCATTTTCGTCCTTGTTTTATTTAAATTTGCTCCATTCTATCATAAGCGTATGGATTTGCTTTATAAATATATCCGCAAAATCTTATGGATTTGTTTATGGAAATATATTCATTCTTTCATTTTCATGTTGGTCATTTTATGCTCTCTTTTGCTTATGGTAATTTTCGTCCATGTTTTATTTACATTTGCTTCTCCTTGTTAAAAGCTCGTGATGAATTTGTTTTTAGAAAGTATACACAATAATTAACTTTCAACCTAGGACCGTATTATTAATTCATTTGCTTCTATCTGTCAAAAGCTTGTATGGATATATTTTTAAAAAATATATCCAATAATTCGTTTTCAACCTAGCACCGTAAAATAATATTTCCCCTCTTATTTCCCCTCTTATATATTCCGCCCCTGAAAAGTGGCACTCCGTGCAGCCGCCTTGTGTCTTTTCACAAAGTGGCACTGTGCAGCCTTTTTTTTTCTTCTTCTCAGGGGCCGTGATAAAACGCCCAAGAACAAGCGATTGGCAGTGCAATATCTGCAGCGCCTCTGTGACGTTTTTTCCAATTCCTCCTCTCTTCATGTTTGCATTCTTTTTCATTCGGGATTAATGTGCGTGTTTTGTTTGGGTAGGTGGCGATATAAGACTCTGCCCGGGTTTGTCTGTTTGTATTAGTGAGTTTGTAGTTTGGATATAATTGCTTTGAATGTGTTTATCTCGGTTTGTTTGTGGTAAGCATATTTAAAAAAAATTTATTTTGCATATTGTTTTGAATTTGCATATCCTGTTTGTGATGCATATTCTGTTTGTGACGATATAAGACGCTGGCCGGGTTTGTCTGTTTGTATTAGTGAGTTTGTAGTTTGGATAAAGTGCTTTGAATATGTTTATCACGGTTTGTTTGTGGTAAGCATATTTGAAAAAAATATTTTACATATTGCTTTGAATTTGCATATCCTGTTTGTGATGCGTATTCTGTTTGTGATAAACACATTTTTAAAAATTGATTTAATAGTCGCTTCTACTTACAGAATTTCTGTATTTTGGAGGTTCATATCATTGTAAGGCTTTAGAAATAGAGGGTTTATCAACAATTCCTTTATGTTCGTGAATAAGTGAGATAAAGAGAATAACAAGTGAATGGAAACGTTGATTAAAAAAGAAAGAAAAGACATCTGCTTTGTAGTATTTTACTGTTCGTATGGAATGCCATGTCTTAAAATGGCTCCTGGGTGCTGCTATAATGCCTGAATTTGGTCAGACATTTTCGTTTACAATAAATGTTTTGAAAACAGTGGCAGGGAACAAAGTGTTTTTGGTTTCTGGCAATTGTGTACGAGTGTATGTTTGTGTGTATGCATGTTTACATGTATGTATGTATGTATTTATGCATGTATGTATTTATATATCTTCTTCTTTGTCTTCAGCTCGCACGTTTTTATATGGGGTCGCTGTTTCCTATCAGCCTTCGTATGTATGCATGTATGTATGTATGTATGTATGTAACAAAGACGTGCACTTGCAACTGAAGGCATGGAAAAGAAGTCTCACAGTCTCCTGAATCCTCGGAATTTATGAGAATCACACGGTCGAAGAATTCCGTGGTAAATGAGGCATATTTAGAATAGAGCCTTTTGCCAGACTTTGTGTTCGTTTAGGCTTTAAGTTTCCGTAATATTTTTTTTTTTGTAGTGAAGTACTTTTATTTTTAGTTTATCATTTCAAGTTTCACGCTTGTCACTTCTGCTTTGTTTGGTATAGATGTAGATTTCAATATTCTAAACATTTTGACCTAAGCAGTGAATTATATTGTATACATACATACATACACACACATACATACTTACATACATACATACATACATAATTCACTGCTTATGTCAAAATGTTAGAAAAGTTGAAATTCACATATGTATTCAACATAAAAGCGAGAAAATGACAAATATGAAGTTTGAAATAATAAACTAAAATAAAAGTATATTTATAAATATATCTATATCTATCTATATATATATATATATATATATATATATATATATATATATATATATATATATATATATATATATATATATATATATACACTTTCAAGCAGACATACAACCCCATTTTTACCTGGAAACACCATAAACGTCAGATAAAAAAAAAGTTAAAATAAAACATTGATGCAGCACAAACAGCACAAACAAACATTCAGCTGCACAATTCCGCGAAAGAAACAAAACAAAAAAATGAGGATAAACACTCCTTCTCATGAACTCGCAAGGAGGGAAGAAGAAGAAGACTCACTTAGGAAGGATCTCTTTCTCCGAGAACTCCCCCGAAAATAGAGAGAGAGAGAAAAACACGACGGCTCGGAAGCGCTGTTCGTGTTCTGACAAGAAGAAGAAGAAGAAGAAGAAGAAGAAGAAGAAGAAGATGAAGAAGAAGAAGAAGGGGAGGAGGAGGAGGAGGAGGAGAAGAGAAGAAGAAGGAGAAGAAGAGGGAAAGGAGAAAAGAATAATAATAATATTAATAACAATAAATAAGAAGAAGAAGGAGGAGGAGGAGGAGGAGGAGGAGGAGGAGAAGAGAGGAAGAAGGAAGAAGAAGAGGAAAAGAAGACAATAATAGTAATAATAATAAGAAGAAGTTTCAGAAGAAGGAGAAGAAGAAGATGAAGAGAAGAAGGAGAAATAAGAGGAGGTGTCTGCGTAACAGCTTCTGGAAAACAAATTGTTCCAACCGCCAACGCAAACAAGTCTTGACAGCAACAACCAGTACTCTCCATTCATACTGAAGAGAGATGCTGAAGAGTGTTGTACGAGGGGCCCTGTCATAGGCAAGGTGGGGCCGGGAGGAGGGGAGGACGTCATGGTTTAGAAAGGGGGCTTATTTTGGTGGTTTTTCGTTTTTTTGGGGGCTTATTTTTTCGGGAGACATCTTCGATTTCGTGACGGCTGTTGTACCTTTGTGATATGTTTGTTCCTTTGGAGAATAGAATCTTCGTTAAGTTTTATATATATATATATATATATATATATATATATATATATATATATATATATATACATATATATATATATATATATATATATATATATATATATATATATATATATATATATATGTATGTCTAATGTATACATATATGTATATTATTTATATATATATATATATATATATATATATATATATATATATATATATATATATATATATATATATATATATATATATATATGCCAACCAGCACTCTCATTTTTTTTTACTGTGAATCATATTCCCTGATAATTATTTAATTGTGGATCATAATCCCTAATAATTATTTTTGTGTGAATCTTAATCCCCCGATAATTATTCTGTTGTGAATCATAATCCCTGATAATTAATTTATTGTGAATCACAAACCCTGATAATTATTGTTGATCAATAGTAAAGTGAGCCTCCATGTTGTTATGTTGAATATTCTGTTAAATTTATATGCATATGATAGGTTGTATTGTTTCATTCATATTTATTTTCTGGTTATCGCCATCTGTAAACGCAATGAAGACGAAAGAAAAATTATATTCATCCCAAGTGGGTCACATTCAAAGATTGCTGCAGTGGAATAATATCTTAGTTTTCCAAATTCCTTGTTTTACTGTATTTTTGTGCTGAAAAATATTTAAGTTTTCCAGATTCAAAGTGTTACAGTATTGCTGTATTGAAAAATATTTTAATCTTCCATATTCCCAGTATTACTGTATTGCTGTATTAAAGAATAAATATTTTAGTCTTTCATATTCCTAGTGTTACTGTATTGCTGTATTGAAGAATATTTTAGTCTTGCATATTCCCAGTGTTACTGTAATGTTGTACAGAAAAAATATTTTAGTTTTCCAAATCCCCAGTCTGTTACTGAAGTTGAGGCCTGATTGCGAACTTGATGTTGCAGTGGTTCCTGAAACACGAATGAAAATGTAGATATGTAAAATAATCCCTGATGTTTTTAACATCCTTGACCGCTTTATCCACTCTCTTCTTAACTTGATAATGTAATGTTTCCATTTCGCTTGCATATCTCATTGATAATTTAGTGTTTCCGTTTCGCTTGCATATCTCATTGATAATTTAGTGTTTCCGTTTCGCTTGCATATCTCACTGATTATTAAGTGTTTCCACTTCGCTTGCATATCTCATTGATAATTTAGTGTTTCTGTTTCTCTTGCATATCTCATTGATAATTTAGTGTTTCCAGTTCGTTTGTATAGCTCATTGATAATTTTGTGTTTCCATTTCGCTTGCATATCTCATCGATAATTTTGTGTTTCTATTTCGTTTGTATAGCTCGTTGATAATGTAGTGTTTCCATTTAGCGTGTATATCTTACTGATAATTTAGTGTTTCCATTTCGCTTGCATATCCCAGTGATAATTTTGTGTTTCCATTTCGCTTGCATATCTCATTGATAATTTAGTGTTTCCATTCCGCTTGCATACCCCAATGATAATTTAGTGTTTCCATTTCGCTTGCATATCTCATTGATAAATTGGTGTTTCCCTCTTCTTTCAATTAAAGTTATTCTCTTTTAATGAGTTACACCACACCTTCCTCATACATGAGTCTATTTTGAATATTTTAATATTAAATTAATCTGCAATCCTGATTTTGAAATACATTAAACAGCCGTCAATAGGAAAGCATCCCTGTTATATTGTGGACCCTTTCTCATAACAGAATTCCTGTATTGATTAAAATACAACACACAGCATACTAATATTATTACCATCATTATTAATAGTATTATTATTCAGAAGATGAACCCTATTCGTATGGAACAACCCACCAAAGGGGCCACTGACTTGAAATTCAAGATTCCAAAGAGTATTAAGGTGTTCATTCGAAAGAGGTTACAGAAGGTAATGGGAAATGCAGAAAGAAGAGATCAGTTATTAGAGAAGGAAAATGAATTAATAAATTAATAGGTAAATAGATAAAAATGTAAATAGATCATTAAAATGCAAGTTGAATTGCCTTCGGGTAATAATGCGTTTATCTTCACTTGCAAATGATTTAATGTTTTTTTAGGTATTGATTATCTCCTGTGCATTAAAATGAAAGACTAAGGTTTTCGATCCATTAATCTTTTCATTTCGAAGCGAATAAACAAGCGTTTTGGGCCTCCACTTCCGGTCCAGTTCAACATCTCTGGTGCCTGTGCTATAGACTCTCACCTTTATTCATTGAATCAGTCTTTTCAGCGGATTATGATACTCTCTTTTTTTTTCCCTTTCTTTTTACCCCATTCCCGGTATTCCCTCCCTTTGTCTCTCTCTCTCTCTCTCTCTCTCTCTCTCTCTCTCTCTCTCTCTAGCCCCCTCTTTCCCCCTCTCCTCCCCTCCCTTCCTCAATCAGCTGCCTCCTACTGGTACTACCACCACTATACACCACCGCCATTACGTCTGCGTCATCCCCTCTCTCTCTCTCTCTCTCTCTCTCTCTCTCTCTCTCTCTCTCTCTCTCTCTCTCGATCAATAGACCTGCTACGTTTTTAAATTAAAAGAGAAAAAGACGTTCTCGCGCATACGTTGTACGAACGGGGCGAAAGGATGGAAAAAGATAGAGAGAGAGAGAGAGAGAGAGAGAGAGAGAGAGAGAGAGAGAGAGAGAGAGAGAGAAGAAGAAGAAGATAAAAGAGGAGAGAAGCAGAGAGACGTCTATGATGATGATGATGATGTCAGGTGAGCTCAAATACGTGATATTCTCTCTCTCTCTCTCTCTCTCTCTCTCTCTCTCTCTCTGGCGTCGCCGCTGCCGCCACGGTTCGCATTCTGTCGATATCGAAGGGAAGATGACGGACGAAGGGAGGAGGAAGAGGAAGAGAGAGAGAGAGAGAGAGAGAGAGAGAGAGAGAGAGAGAGAACTGAGGGAATCGGGAATCGAGAGTATCAAAGGGCCGTGGTTATACTCTGAGGGGAAAGAGAGAGAGAGAGAGAGAGAGAGAGGAGGTGGGGATGGGATGGGCTCTCGTGACTTCTATCCATTAAAAAGTGCTGAAATAAAACTTCGTGACAAGATCAACAAAGGTATAGCCAGCCGAAGGGATATGGAGTGACGGCGGCGGCGGCGGCGGCGGCGATCGTGGGGCCTCGTACAGAGTTCGTCGGCTTTTTCGGGGCAGGTTGGCCCCGCTCGGGCCTGCGCAGGAGGAGGCGTTGCCGTTGCTATGGTGGCAGAGGTAGCGGCACCACCAGCAGCCTTAGCCTTCTTCCAACGGCGCCAGGGATCGCCGTGGACGGTGGGTCGAGGACCAGGACCATCGTTGCGCCGCGTCGCGTTCTCTTGTGTTCCCCTATACACCAGAGGTCCTACAGAGGAGGTCCTATAGAGGAGGTCCTACTAGGACCCTGTGGGGATCCTCCGGCGTGTATCCTGCTGCCTGCTTCGTGTCTTCTGGAAAGAGAGAGAGAGAGAGAGAGAGAGAGAGAGAGAGAGAGAGAGAGAGAGAGAGAGAGGGAGTGTTGTGGTTGTGGCAACTGAGAGAGAGAGAGAGAGTGAGAGAGACACCGGAGGATATGACTGACTTCGTTGACAAACCGTCGCTGGAATCCAGGAGAATTTCCAGGGCGTCACGCACTTTCTGCTGCTTCTTCTACTGCTTCAGGACTTGATATGAAACTTCGAGTGTCGTTGTGAGTTGCAGACAGTTTATCATTTACTCTTTTATCAAGTGAGTCTTCTCGTGTGTCTGTTATGTTATGCGTTATCGTTATGCGTTATCCCAGTGCGTGACTTCAGCCTGTCGAAGAATTATTGTTTTCTTTGTAACAGCGACATTTATACTGTTAATTTCTTCCAGGATCTGACAATGGGGTGTCGGTTACTGGAACATGGTTTTCCAGGTTCTCGTGCATTGTGTATGTGTATGGGGTGTTGGTATAGCAATGCTCTTTGTATGGGGACAGAATCTTTTCTTAGATCTTTTCTCGCTCCATTCATTTTTAAACAGAGATTATTTATTTGTGGTTAGGTGGTAAAAGTTACGCATTCAAATCTTGTTTAATTATTTTAGTGAAGGTTTACATATCACTTCGAAAATAATGAGATAGTTTAATGAAGCCCAAATATTTAAAATCATATTCCTGTCATAATTAGGTCTCATATGATGAAGTGAAACTAGATCGTCTTAACACTGAGTTTTCATAGTTAATATGTATCACATAATTATTCGAAACTAGATCAGTTTAACACTGGGAAATAAGTAACTTGTCAGGAATAAGTCAGACGGTAAGGGGGCGTGGCTTCACTTTCAGATACGTCTGATGAAGACAGACTGATTACGTAGCCTTTTCATGTTCTTCTTGCAAAACAAGGTTTATCCCTTAACCAGTCACTCAACCAGTTTTACATTCAGAGATATGTAGAATACGATTTCTGGGAACTGGGGTGTTTATTTCTTGCTGAATAGTGAGGGCGGCGTGGATGGTTCGTGATAATGTGAAATAAATATTAATGTGATGAAAGAATCTTTTGATAATTTCATTGCAATAACAGTTTTTTTACAATGTTGCATTGCATTGCAATTACAGTTTTTCATTGTAGGTTGCATGTGTCAGTTTAAGTGGGTTTCCTCTGGTTGGGTGTAATTTTAACTGTTATTCGTATTAATGTAAGTGGTTTTATCATGGCTGTTATCCTGAGAATTGTATTTTTTAAGTGTCGGTTGCATGTGTCAATTTAAGTGTCTTTCCTATGGTTGGGTGTAATTTTAACTGTTATTCGTGTTAATGCAAGTGGTTTCATCATGGCTGGTATCCTGAGAATTGTACACTTCCCAGAGAAACAGTTTTTTTCATTGTAGGTTGCATGTGTCAATTTAAGTGTCTTTCTTCTCATTGGTTTTAATTCTAATTTTATTCATATCAGTGCAAGTGGCTTTATCATGGCTAGTATCCTGAGAAGTGGATACTTCCCATTTGTCTGCATTTATTACTACAAGGGAGATGGAACAGTTTTTTTTTTTTGGTTTTTCATTGTACGGTAGGTTGCATATGTCAATTTCAGTGACATTCCTCTTGTTGGTTGTAACTTTAACTGTTATTCGTATTAATGCAAGTGGCTATATCATGGCTAGTATCCTGGGAATAATATTGTATATAAAGTATACTTCCCAGTTGCGTGAATTTATTACTACACGGAGATGAAGTGTTAAGCCTCACACAGTCCTGCCATTCCAGTACCCAGCCGGGAAGCATTTTCCCGAGATGTAACCGAGTACTGGGACCTTTCCCTGAGAAAAACTGGACGCCATGTCTGCAAAACTAACCATAGAATTTTCTTGAAAATAATCTCATTATGTTTCCCACAAACCGAATTCCATGTGAGGTAATATAACCTAACCTAACCTAGCCTAACCTATCCTAACCTAGGGGGATGGCAAAAAAAACCGGGGCTGGTGCAATACTAACATACATCTCAGGAATTTGCAGCCGGGGAGCGCTCGCCTGTGTACCATAAATTAGCTCTTTCTTACACTAGAGGAAGCTTGAACTCGCGAACCCACAGTAGTATATAAGTCTTAACGTCATTTGTTTTAATTGTCTTTAGCTCGACCTGAGTTATATGAAGAAATGTTTCGTAGAATTCAGCTAAAAATTCTCATGCATTTGAATGTAATACTTATAAAAGGGTTAAAAAAATAAATGATGGTCTTATAAAAGGATCATAAAAATAAACGATGGTCTCTGTTTTAGCTTTCAGTCTCAGAAGATGATCTTATGTATTTGAATGTAATACTTATATTATTATTATTATTATTATTATTATTATTATTATTATTATTATTATTATTATTATTATTGATAAGATGGACCCTGTTCCTATGGAACAAGCCCACCAAAGGGGCCACTGACTTGAAATTCAAACTTCCAAAGAATATTATGGTGTTCATGTGAAAGAAGTAACATAAGGTAAAGGGAAATACAGAAAGAGACCAGTTATTAGAAAAAACAGATAAATTAACATATTGATAAATAAACAAAAATGTCAATAAAATATTAAGAAATAGATTATGGTCTCTGTTTGAACGTTTGGTCTCTGTAGATGTATAGGCAAGTGGCTGAATATTCTAAAGATTTTTTCAGCAGTGTCAGATTAAATATTCTTTGTCATTTATTATTATTATTATTTATTATTATTATTATTTTTGTTGTTGATGGTAGAGAGGGTGACCATAAAAAAAATTATCTTTGGGACACACCAGCAAGTGCTTGCATTTTCTGAAGTTTATTTCAGCAGTCAGAGTTGATATTCCTTATTATTATTATTATTATTATTATTATTATTATTATTATTATTATTATTATTATTATTATTATTATTATTATTATTATTATTATTATTATTATTATTTGAAGGAGTAGGCCTCTTTTAAACAGGTCTTATTAAAAATGGCTGTATTATGCGAATTTATCTTATATAGTGTCTTTTCCATCTTCCTTATGATTCGCTTTTCAGGCTCAGCGATTTCTGATTGGATATTTTAATAAAAGACTTCCCATATTCCGCACACTATCCTTTTCCAACATGAATATCGGCCAGTTGCTGACTAACATCGCTGAGCCTGAAAAGCGAATCATAAGGAAGATAGAAAAGACACTATATAAGATAAATTCGCATAATACAGCCATCCTTTTTAATAAGACCTATTATTATTATTATTATTATTATTATTATTATTATTATTATTATTATTATTATTATTATTATTATTATTATTATTATTATTGGTGGTGGAGGGAGGAGGGCATCATAAAATAAAATACCTTTGGGATGCATCACTGAGGCCATGATGCAATATGCTCCTGCAATAATAATTTCATTTACACCAACTGACCATTTTTTTATAGTTTCCAGAACTTGCAAATATATGTTTATATATGAAACCTTTACTCGCGTCCTTTTTTTTTCAATGTTAGTAATGTCTGGTTACTTTTTCGTGCTTTTATATTGCTGGTCAGTAACCTTCGCACTTCCACGTATTACAGGATGTTTATTGATCGTACGTTTGTTGTGTGCCTTTCATTCTCGTTAGAGTACATTACAGTTGTTGCAGTTGGTGCTGGCCTTTCTATTGATTGATCTTTTTGTGCATGTATATATATATATGTGTGTATACAACACTTAGTCATTTACCTACCATTATCTATGTTCTCTTATCAGTGACTTTATTCATTAACCATGTTGTTAACTGACTCTCTATCTATTTCCCCTTATCGCCTTTCAATCAAAAGGCCCTTTGAAATCTGTTGATCATCAGTGACCCCAGCCTTTCTATCACCTGCCTCTGGGTTCTCACTGCCATAGATTTCAAGTCGATATAACTGTCACGACTTTGGTGCGTAAGATCGATTTATTGGCAGAATAGCCCAGATGTTATAGTCCAGCTATAGAGCAGAGCCCTTGAGGCATACGTTTTCGCAGAAGACGCCAAATACATCCATTTGGGCAGTCTTAGAGAATTCTATTTCCTAGGAAAGGTGGGTGACATCCAGAATAGATCTGTGGGTCCTTTCTGTTTAGCAAGAGAAGTGATGTAATAATTGTTCTCTTAGGGGATGACAAGACGATTACTTTTGTGATTGTTTATGTTTGGGAAGCATACAAGACAGGGGAATGAAGAGATGGAGGTCTTTTTGGTTCTTTCTGTTCAAGGGACATTGATGTAATCATTATTCTGTCTGGGGATGACAAAGACCAATACTTTTCTTGTGATTATTTCGGTTTGGGAGTCATACAAGATAGGAGAATGAATAGAAGAATGAAATAATTCAAGTCATAACACTCTGTTTTCTTCCAGAAAAGATCTATGGAGTCCTCTCTATTCAAGGGACAGTGATGTCATTGTTATTCTGTTTGGTGGATGACAAAGAAGAGTACTTTCTTGTGATTACTTCTGTTTGGGTACGTTACAAGACGGGAGAATGAAGAGATGATCTGTGGTTCTTTCTATTCAAGGGACAGTGATGTAATTATTATTCAGATGCTGTGTGGTTCTTTCTATTCAAGGGACAGTGATGTAATTGTTATTTAGATGCTCTGTGGTTCTTTCTATTCAAGGGACAGTGATGTAATTATTATTTAGATGCTGTGTGGTTCTTTCTATTCAAGGGACAGCGATGTAATTATTATTTAGATGATCTTTGGTTCTTTCTGGTCAAGGGACAGTGATGCAATTATTATCGAGATGCTCTGTGGTTCTTTCTATTCACGGGACAGTGATGTAATTATTATTTAGATGCTCTGTGGTTCTTTCTATTCAAGGAACAGTGATGCAATTATTATTTAGATGATCTTTGTTCTTTCTATTCAAGGGACAGTGATGTAATTATTATTTAGATGATCTTTGTTCTTTCTATTCAAGGAACAGTGATGCAATTATTATTTAGATGATCTTTGTTCTTTCTATTCAAGGGACAGTGATGTAATTATTATTTAGATGCTGTGTGGTTCTTTCAATCCAAGGAACAGTGATGCAATTATTATTTAGATGATCCTTGTTCTTTCTATTCAAGGGACAGTGATGTAATTATTATTTAGGTGATCTGATGTTTTTTCTGTTCAAGGGACAGTGATGTAATTATTATTGAGATGCTCTGTGGTTCTTTCTGTTCAAGGGACAGTGATGTAATTATTATTTAAATGCTCTGTGGTTCTTTCTATTCAAGGGACAGTGATGTAATTATTATTTAGATGCTCTGTGGTTCTTTCTATTCAAGGGACAGTGATGTAATTATTATTTAGATGCTCTGTGGTTCTTTCTATTCAAGGGACAGTGATGTAATTATTATTTAGATGCTCTGTGGTTCTTTCTATTCAAGGGACAGTGATGAAATTATTATTTAGATGATCTGTGGTTCTTTCTATTCAGGGGACAGTGATGTAATTATTATTTAGATGATCTTTGGTTCTTTCTATTCTAGTGACAGTGATGTAATTATTATTTAGATGCTCTGTGGTTCTTTCTATTCAAGGGACAGTAATGTAATTATTATTTAGATGTTCTGTGGTTCTTGCTATTCAAGGGACAAGGGACAGTGATGCAATCATTATTCTCTTTGGGAGATGACAAAGACGAATACTTTCTTGTGATTATTTCTGTTTGAGAAACATAAAACCAGAAGAAGAAAAAGATTGAAATTCAAGTCATAACACCCAGCTTTCTTACAGCTTTATAATTATCCCAATAGATTGCATTATATTATGAATATTTTCTCTTTTTCTTTTGTGCTCATTTTGAGATTTTTGAAGGGACAATGATATGATCATTATTCTCCTGTTGGAATGACGAAGAAGAGTATTTTCTTGTATTTATTTTTGTTTGTGTAGGTTACAAGAGCAGTAGAAGGAAGAGACGAATGAAGTGTGAGTCACAACACTTGCACCTCTCATACTTTAAGTTAAAAAAAGCAAGAACAGTTCACTTCTCCTGTTTTAAGTAAATTTGATTAATTAAATAATTAATAATATGTTCTTGGTACCACTAAGTTCTGAACTTTAAGTTAAAAACGAAAGAACAATTCACGTCTCTTTTTTTTTGTAGGTAAATTTGATTAATTAAATACCGTCTGCTCTCAAATTCCCATAATTGATGAACCTGCGTACCTTGGATACGAACGCTACAACCCTGTGCGTCTCGCCCAGGGGTCGATATATTGACCCCCTACGGGTCATTAAATGCGTTGACATCATCGCGGTCAAATCCTTTCTTTTGAAAGAGAGGGTGGATTCTGAACTACGAGAATTCCACGTGCATTTTGAGTTTTCTTTAAAAGAAAACTATTGTGCTGGCTTTGTCTGTCCATCCACACTTTATTCTGCCAGCCCTCAGATCTTAAAAACTACTGAGGCTAGAGGGCTGCAAATTGGTATGTTGATCATCCCCCCTCCAGCCATCAAACATACCAAATTGCAGCCCTCTAGCCTAAGTAGTTTTGAAGATCTGAGGGCGGACAGAAAAAGTGAGGACGGACAGACAAAGCCGGCACAATTGCTTTCTTTTACGGAAAACTAAAAGTGTTCTTTTTTTTTATCTCCGTTGCCTCAGAAATCTGTTGTGTTATTGTTTGACATTTAACATGCAGAACTCAGCAACATTAGCCTTCTTTGATTTTGTGGTTAGGAGCCTTCAAGATTGATCAAACTAGACCCATGTAGAGTGGTACGTACTAAGGACCCCATTGTAGCTTCATTATACGTTCGTACGTGGACGCGGTAACAACCAGTCATTAGCAGCTATAAACAGCTAGTCCAGTCAGGAGAAAGACGAACCAAAGTAGCGTCCACCAGTTTAGTTCTCTTTGAACCAATTAACTGGCATCTGGACGTGATTGTAATTATCCGAAGTTAGGATAAAACCTCCTAAATTGTAAATACTTCCTTGCTGTATGTGGCCAGCCATTCTGGCGAGCTAGAGCAGTGGTTCGCAACCGTTTTCAACGTATGCACCCCTTTCAAATCAGCAGTCAGTTCTCGCACCCGCTGAAGTGCTGAAATAAAAAAAAAGTTAAAATAATAATAATAATAATAATAATAATAATTATTATTATTATTATTATTATTATTATTATTATTATTATTATTATTATTATTATTTATGTTTTTTTTTTAGTTTATTTTTATTTTTTACAGAAAAAATAACGTCCGTATATAAAAATATATTTTGCTTTAATTGTTCATATGCATCCTCGCACCCCTTAGGAACCGGCTTGGCACCCCCTAGGGGTGCGAGCACCCCTGGTTAAGAACCACTGCTTTAGAGGACATCTGGACTGTTCAAGGGATAATTTGCCCAGCTTGTCCTGTAGTTGATTGTAATGACTGCGACAAGAACAGATTGTGGAAATCTGCCACTGATGCTGAAGATCGAGTTTAATCTTTTGCTTTGAAATCTTTGATATAATTTTCTTAAACTTAAAATCCAGACAGTTATTTTTAACATGGCTTGGAATATACAGCAGCTTCCATCAAAGTGTTTAATATCGGCCTGTTAAATATTTGTGGCGTATTTTGTGGCATACGACCGGCCTCAAATTGTCATGATTTTAGGGACTGTATTTGGTTTCTTTAACTTTCAAATTGACTTTGTATTTTATGACCCCGTTATAAAACTGAGTATAAAATTGTTAATTATTCGTTACTTATAATTTTGTGACCTTAGGAATTAGCCTTATATTTTATTTATATTAACCTTAAGCTATTAATTCTACAAATTATTCTTGAATGTGCAATTTTAGCCATAGTTGGAGGCACGTGTTATATACAATTCTTGTTCATGTTCCTTGCGTCTATAAAACTTAACTTTTTGTAACCAGAAACGAAACTGTGAACTTATGCACGAACCTTGAATCGTTATGAAAATTGGCTTGCAATACAGAGAAATTTCAGATTGACCTTCAAAGCAGTTCTTGGTAACTCTGAACTTCGTCAGTAGGGAAAGTTATAAGAAATGTTTGATAATGTCAAAAGAAATGTTTGGATTTTTAGGTGTTGCAGTGGTTGCTTACAAGAATGTGTTCAGTTATTCCAAGTTTTGTTGATTTTGCCTGATTCTATACATAGTCTGAGTACAGTACTGAATCATCCTGTGGGTTTTGACTTATAAGAATGTCTTTCTTAGTAGGCTACTTTACTCAATCATCCGGTATGTTTTGTCTTGTAAAAATGTCTTAAGCTACACCAAGTTCATTGATTTTCCTGCTTTTGTACAGAGTGTAAGTACAATACTTAATTGTCTTATTGGTTTTGACTTATAATAATGTCTTCAGTTACACCACGTTTTGTTAGTTCCTCTTGCTTTTTGTACATATCTGAAGTACATTTACTTAATCGTCCTGTGAGTCAAGCTTTCGTTCTGAGGTAATATCCCACTTATATTCACTATAGCACGGAAATTCTTATAGTAATTTTTAAAAAGATTTCCGTCTCTCCTACTTCTCTCTTTGGCTAGCCTGAGTCAACCCATCTCTCCTACTTCTCTCTTGGGCTAGCCCAATCCAACCCATCTGGAGACAGTCTCTCCTCGTGTCCAAACTAAAAAAAGAGATTCGCCTCTTACAAAAACTTCCGTTTTATGTCGGTTGTTCGTAAAACTTCGTAATGGCCTTGTAAGGCGATAATTTTCTGCTGACTCCCCCGTCTTCGAAATATTCCAAGACGTCGGACTGCATCCTAATCTTGGCCCCCGCAAACCAATCCCTATCCCCTACCTGTCCGAAATTCTGCTTCAGACGGAGTGCCAAAATAACTGCAGAGGAGGAGGAGGAGGAAGCCATGTTGAATCCAATTTTTTTCAAGTCACTTTTTGAAAACTTTTATAATAGACCTACAAAAGGTGTCACATTTCGTATTCATGGAAAACACACACTTAAACACACACACAAACAAACAAACACACACACACACGATAGCAATTGCAAACATTACTTGAATTGCTAAATATGGTTTCGTAAGGTCTTTCGGTCGTAAATTATCTTTTACTATGTTTAGGTAAATAAGTAAAACCGATAGTATATTTCAGGTGTTAATTAGACGTGTTTATATATATATATATATATATATATATATATATATATATATATATATATATATATATATATACAGTATTATATATATTTATATGTATATATATATTGTGTGTTTGTGTGTATTTGTGTATATATACAAATGCTGTCTGTTAAATACACCAGAAGAGAGAGAGAGAGAGAGAGAGAGAGAGAGAGAGAGAGAGAGAGAGAGAGAGAGCCTTTCGGTTCAAGTACTCTCAGTTGATGTTGCGGCATCTGGTATTATTATTAAAGCAGATGTTGCATTCGAGAGAGAGAGAGAGAGAGAGAGAGAGAGAGAGAGAGAGAGAGAGAGAGAGCTCCGGTGGGCGTTGCTGCTGCTTTCGGCTATTGCTGTTTCCATGGTTATAGCAATCGTTGCTCCTCCTGCTGCTGTGCTGCTGTGCTGTGCTGTGTCTGCCTTCTAAAGCTTCCTCCGTCTCGGCTCTAAAACAACAATAACAACTAACATATTGGAGGCGTTGTTTTTTTCCCTGATTTTTTTTTGCCGGTTTTTATGTGGTGGTTGTGTTTTTTTTATCTAAATTCGTTGTTTTTTCTGGTTTTTATCTTTTACTGGTTTTTATTTGGTGTTTTTCTGGTTTTTTTAGATTTTTTAAATTGTTTTTATTTTGTTATTTTTTCTGAAGTCGTAGTTTTTTTCTGGTTTTATTTTTACTGGTTTTTATTTGGCGTTTTTTCTGAAAAAAATTTTTTTGCTGGTGTTTATGTTGTGTTTTTTCTGAATTCCTTGTTTTTTCTTTTTGTTTTTTTCTCGGTTTTATTTGGTATTTTTTTGTTCTGAATTCGTTTGTTTTTATATTCTTTCTGCCCTGTAATGTTTTATCTGGTGGTTGTTTTTTTGTGTTTTGGCTAATGTTGCTGCTTACTTATTTGATCAGGTTTTCTTTGTTTTTTTATGTCAGGTTAGGAAAAAAACATTCTTCAGCTACTTGAATTGATTAAAAGTTATCATTTTTTTTGTCAGGTCTGAAAACACACTCTTTAATTACATGCACTGACTAACAGTAATCAAGTTGTTGTTTTTTAATATCATCAGAAAAAAAACTCTTCAACCACTTGCATTGACTAATGGTGATCAAGTTCGCTTTGTGTTTTTTTATGTCAGGTCTGGAAAGAAAAAAACATTATCTATTTGCAATGACTAATTGTGATCAAATTTTCCATGTTTTTTTTATTTATGTCAAGTTCGAAAAAAGCTATTCTTCAGTTACTTGCACTGACTAATCAAGTTTTCTTTGTGTTTTTTTTTTTTAAATGCATGTCTGGAAGAAACCTTCGTCAACTACTCCAATTGATTAATAGTGATAAAAGTCTTGTTTTATTTTTGCCATGTCTGAAAAAAACATTCCCCAGCTTCTTACAGTGATTGATAGCGATCAAGTTCTCTTGGGTTTTCATGCCATGTCCGAAAAAAAAGTTCTCTCGGCTACTTACATTGAGTTATAATGTGATGTTTTTTTGAGGAGGGTGGGAGTTGTCCATTCAACGCACTGACTGAATGTGATCAAGATTTGTTTTTTTATGACGTCAGAAAAAACATTCTTCAACTACTTACATTGACTAATAAACTGATGTCTTTTTGGGAGGGGAGGGGTTGTCCATACAACACTTAAGCTGTAAATCAGATGTTTTTTTTAATTTCATAGATTTTTATTTTCGTCATTTTATCGTTCTTTTCATGACAGTTACGGCCAAGGAGTTTTTTTAAACAACCTTTTAAAAAACTTCAGATCTATCACAATGTCTTCATATAAACCCCACGAGGGATAAGAAGCGTAAAAGTCGCAGAGCTTTTGATATAAGCAATATTTTATGAATTAATTAATTTTTTTTTTTGAGCTGTGACCCCTTCCATGAGTTATTAACCGTCTCTTTGCTGCATTGATTACGTCAATAATAAAAAAAAAAACCTCCTTTCATGTTGGTGTGAGTTAATGTGGTCCACGTCTTTGGGTCGATACTGCCACTTATCAACCCATCGTGGGTTGTTTTTCCCCTTCCTTCATTATTTATCAAGCTTCCTTCTATTTGTGTGTTTGTATGTATGCACGTAGGTATAGACCAGTGGTTCTCAACCTGGGGGGCGCGAGCCCTAGGGGAAAAATAAAAAAAATTCTCTAATTATATTCGTTATTCGCTTAACAAGAGTCGCTAAGAAGCAGTGTCAGGTATCTCACTAATTCATTCCCAAAAGAGTAAAAACACCCCTTCTCTTTTTTTTTTTTTTTTTCCTCTAAATCTGGGAGGGAATTTTACTCATAGATGCAAGGGGGGGGTGGGGCTTGGGGGAAGGACCAACCCTTAGAGGGGGCGTCGTAATAAAAAGGTTAGGGGCCTCTGGTATAGACGGCCAGACACGGCCATCCCAAGTGTTTTATTCATGAAAAGCATCATTTTCTTGACAGCTCTTTGATTTTTGACTGACAGCTTCTTTCTCTCTCCTTCAGCCGACTGGCTGTTGAATTTCACTAAAACAGTTTGTCTTCGCTAATTCCTATAACCTTCCCTATTTCACGAGGCTGTGATATCACGCCATTCCAGGGTTCGGAAATGGACGTTTTTTACCAGTTTATTTTTCGTATTAAAGAAAAACAAGTATAAAATGCGCCGAAGTTTTCTGTACAGCATATTATGCTGTGTGAGACTCTTTGGCAGCGCTCAGTCGCTCCCTAGGCAAGTGAAGGTGCGTCGGCGACGCCTCCGGAAAGCCCTGCCAGACGCATAATCCATGGCTAACCTTAACCTTAAATCAAATAAAAACTACTGAAGCTAGAGGGCTGCAATTTGGTATGTTTGTTAATTGGAGGGTGGATGATCAACATGCCAATTTGCAGCCCTCTAGCCTAAGTAGTTTTTAAGATCTGAGAGCAGAGAGACAAAGCCATCTCAGTAGTTTTCCTTTACAGAAAACTAAAATTCATGGAGATTCAGTTATCGCTATTTCCTATAACCTTCCCTATTTTAAGAGGCTGCTATATCCCCAATTCCAGGTTTTAGAAAGCACGTATATCTTTTCTACTAATTAATTTTCATATAAAAAGAAATAATGGAAAATCTTGTACTTGAATCGGTGGACCGAACTAAATCAGGATAATTTTGACGGGAAAAAAAAATCAGTTTCAGTCTTACGTTATCTCTCATTACGAAGCCATTTTGTCCGAATGGAATTAAGGAAGTAAAAGAATTTTGAGAATTTTTATTGCCGTTTTAGGCTAAAGGATTTTAATGAAATCAGTAGCGATGGAATTCCTTGTGGGAAATTTACTTTATATTTTACTAATCTCTTGTAGGGTAATGTTTGTGTTTTATCTTTTATTAATATATATATATATATATATATATATATATATATATATATATATATATATATATATGTCTGTGTATATACATAAATATATATATATATATACATATGTGTAGTTGGAAAGATGTATTTCAAAATGGCCTTGTAATTTATATAATACGTATGTTGCTGTTTTCCTCTGGGATTAAGCTTCAGTGATTCAGCTCTCTCTCTCTCTCTCTCTCTCTCTCTCTCTCTCTCTCTCTCTCTCTCTCTCTCTCTCTCTCTCTCTCATGCATGCGTATCTATATCTACTGATTACTTTATCGGAAATATGTAATCCTTTGTGCTTAGCAAAAGTAATTGCACACGCTTACAGAGAAGTAAATATTACGTCTCTCTCTCTCTCTCTGTCTCTCTCGTGTGTGATCTATATCTACTGGCTAACTTATCAATCTGTATAATGCGCATTTGCACGCTGAAGTAATGTGATCCTTCGTGCTTTGGTAAAAGTAACTCTACACACGCTTTTAGAGAAAGGTAATTGTATATTATTACGTTTCTTGCGCGTTCGAAAGAAGCTATTGAGAAGAATTGGAGAGAGAGAGAGAGAGAGCCAGGCTTAAGAATGAATATACCTGGCTTCCAAAGGGAATATGGTACTATAATAACAATAATAGTATTCGTTTCCAGCTTAAATCACAGAGAGAGAGAGAGAGAGAGAGAGAGAGAGAGAGAGAGAGAGAGAGAGAGAGAGAGAGAGAGAGAGAGAGAGCTCATACATCAAAGACATTAGACTCATGATATCATGGAGTATACAGGTTCTCCTTCTCCCCCCACCAACACCATCCCCACATCCCTCATATATGAAGCATGTTAGACTCATGATATCTGGGAGATAGACCACCTCCCCCAACAATCACCCACTATATTCCTCATACATCCAAGACGTTAGACTCATGATATCTGGTAGTATACAGGCTCTCCCCCACTATCCACCACCCACTACATTTCTCATACACTAAAGTCATTAGACTCATGATATCGCAAAGTACATTCCTCCACCCCCACCCCCCACCACATTCCTCATACATCAAAGACATTAGACTTATGATATCGCGAAGTACATCCCCCCTCCCCTCCCACCACCCACTACATTCCTCATGCACCAAAGGCATTAGACTTATGATATCGCAAAGTACATTCCCCACCCCACCCCACCACCCACCACATTCCTCATACACCAAAAGCATTAGACTCATGATATCGCGGAGTACACATTCCCCTTCCCCCCCACCACCCACTACATTCCTCATACACCAAAAGGCATTAGACTCATGATATCACAAAGTATATTCCCACCCCACCCTCACCCCCTCCCCTTCAGGAAAGTCTTGAACGTCGTGATACGAAGCAATAAGTTATAAAGGATTATGATTACCAATTCT
>NC_089757.1:36093264-36098264 GCF_040412425.1 Macrobrachium rosenbergii | reverse complement strand
CTCTCTCTCGTGTACGTATACGGTCATTGCCAGACCGTTATATACGGCTCTGTTTCTAATGCTCAACAAATTTCGATCCTTTGTCCTGGGCAGTCATAAAGTCCCGAGGTTTAGCAGGGGTGCTGTTATAGGGGTAGGCGTAGGGAGGGGAGGGTGGGACCTGTTATTGGGTGTAGGGGTAGGGGGAGGGATATGGGATGGGGAGGAAGGGGAGGGGAGTGGGAGCCTGTTATTGGGGTAGGGAGGGGAGGAAAGGGGAAGGGAGCTGTTATTGGGCTAGGGAGGGATATGGGATGGGGAGGGGAAAGGGGAGGGGAAGTGGGAGCTTGTTATTGGGGTAGGGGTAGGGGAGGGATAGGGAAGGGGAGAGGGAGTGGAAGCTCGTTACTGGGGTAGGGGGGGGGAAAGGGGGAGGGGAGAAGGTTCCTCTTTGCAAAGGGGACTTGGCAATTAAAGAAAACACCGAAAGGAATGATATTGCCCTGATTTTCTCTCTCTCTCTCTCTCTCTCTCTCTCTCTCTCTCTCTCTCTCTCTCTCTCTCTCTCTCTCTTTTATTTCTACTATTTTTTTTTTATTTGCAAGGCAGGTTTTAAACAGAAGGCTGACAGGGTACGATCTCATTCTTTCAGAGAAGTTCATGCGCGCGCGCGCTTGCGGGCGAATACACACACACACATACACACGTAGATGGACAGGTAGATAAATATGTTGTTTGGTGTACAGGGAGTTTATCCTTAATTCAGCAATTAAATTAGGTATGTTGTTGCAGATATATATATATATATATATATATATATATATATATATATATATATATATATATATATATATATATAATTAGACTTAACAAAAGAATATTGTTTTTCCAACCCATGCCATTCTCTCATTCATCTCTCTTATTCCTACATCAAAGGAGAATTTTCCTACCCTCATTTCGACAGTATTAAACGAAAGCTACCCTCATTAATATCCTTAGGGATTGCCTCTCCTTGCTTTGTTTACTGACATTATCCCGATTGCTTTGACTGAGTTGCTGATTTACGATCCATTGTCTCCTGAGGATCTAGCGTGACGGGAATTCTAATCTGGCGCTTGTCTTCGGATTCCGTGTCACGTGAAATTATTGTATCTTTCGTAAATGACAAAGTCTTGTTTGCAGTGACTTAGTGTTATGTTCGTTATGATCATAATTTATTCCTTTTTAGTTTTTTGTAAAAGAAAATTATTGTGCCGGCTTTGTAGGTCCGTCCGCATATTCAGTCCGTACTTTTTTCTGTCCTCACTTTTTTTGTCTGCACTTTTTTCTGTCCGCACTTTTTCTGTCCGCACTTTTTCTGTCCGCCCTCAGATCTTAAAAACTACTGAGGCTAAAGGGCTGCAAATTGGTATGTTGATCATCTACCCTCCAATCATCAAACATACCAAATTGCAGCCCTCTAGCCTCAGTAGTTTTTATTTTATTTAAGGTTAAATTTAGCCATAATCTTGCTTCTGGCAACGATATAGGGTAGACCACCACCGGACCTTGGTTAAAGTTTCATGAGCCGCGGCTCTCCATCTTACCGCGAATCTCTGTTTATATTTTATATTTTTGTGTACTGAATTATAGATAAAAGAAGAAAACAATGATTATCTTCCATTTGAGCACTATATATATATATATATATATATATATATATATATATATATATATATATATATGTATATATATATATATATATATATATATATATATATATATATATATATATATATATGTATATATATATATATATATATATATATATATATATATATATATATATATATACCTGTATATATATATGTATAAATTTCTGACTCATCAGGATCAGAACAGTCTTTCAATTGAAGACAAGAACCATGCCAACTGAAAGACCTGGGTTCGATCTGATGTGAGTCAGAATTTATTCTGTTCCACACGTGATTGTGTTGATTATATATATATATATATATATATATATATATATATATATATATATATATATATATATATATATATATATATATATATATATATACAAGACCAGGGCTAGAACTAGATTACAATAAAAGCTTGAAACCTTCCCAAAGGTAGAAAGATTCGAAGCATTGGTTTTATATAGACCTGTCTATAGTGCAGTAGTTCAATTTTCAAACAATAGCTGGCAGTCGAGTCAAATCATTCTGATCAGCTTTGGAATCACCCTCAAGTTTATTTTACTAACTTGAACCTCCGAGGTCATAAAAGGCATGTGAAGTAGGGATCATTCCCATTACAGAAGTCATTTATTTTGAGTCTGACCTCACCTACAGGGTCAATTAGGTTAGTCAATACAGCAGATAGGTTAGAGATCAGCCTGAATTTTCTTTCTTTCTCTTTAGCTATATACTGTATGTGTATATACACGCTATAAAGTAGAACTATACTACAGAAATCTTTTATATAGAAAAAATCTTCTCTCATAATGCGGACTTAGCTTGAGAAAATATTTTAAAGCTTCCTTTAACAGTGTGAAGACGTTATTGTTGCAATGAGTCATCCTGGATGAATTTTCTTTTGTGTGGATGGCCTTATCCACCATTGTAAGATGTTTTTAACATTCTTTACAATTATCTCTTTTGATTTATTGATTCATTTCATTGCATCAAACAATATTTAACATTTCCTATTGATTTATTGAGACGCTTCATTGCAATTAAACAATTTATAACATTTCTCTTTTGATTTATTGACGCACTTCATTGCAATCAAACAATATTTAACATTTCCTGTTTTTTTATTGATACACTTCGTTGCAATTCAACAATTTTTAACATTTCCCTTATGATTTATTGATGCATTTCATTGCAATTAAACAATATTTAACATTTTCTATTGATTTATTGATACGCTTCATTGCAATTAAACAGTTTTTAACATTTCCCTTTTGATTTATTAATGCATTGCAAGCAAACATATTTTAACATTTTTCTTCATTTTAAGGTAAGTAATTTTTAGTCATTTCCAAGCACCTGAGAAAGTAATCGCCCTAAGTAATATTCATAAAACATACCGTAGATAATCCCCCGTGTCAGAACGCAAGTAATGTATACCTCAAAGTAATCCCTTTGTAATCCTTTATATAATATCTCCCGAAGTATAGTGGTCAGAAACTATATAAACAGAACAGTTTTCCCCCTTACTATTTTCCGTCAATTTCCCGGGAGCGGGCGGGGGCAGGGGGTACTTGCATATAAATTCTTATCTTTCTTTTAGTATTGTATATATATATATATATATATATATATATATATATATATATATATATATATATATATATATATATATATATATATATATATATATATATATATATAATGTATAATATATATATATATATATATATATATATATATATATATATATATAATATATATATAATATATATATATATATATATATATATATATATATATATATATATAAATTATAATACTCTGATGGCATTGTATTGTCAGTAGCCTTACCATTATTTATGTAGTCGTTATTATGATGGTAATAACGCTGACAGTGATAAAAAAACTGGGAGATAATTTCCCATCGGTAATGCAAAAAAAGCTCGGAGATCATTTCCCATCAGTAATCTCCCAAAATGAAGCTCGGCGGTAATTTCCCATCAGAGATGCAAAAAAAGCTCGGGGATAATTTCCGATCGGTGTTCCAAAAATCTCGGAGATAATTTCCCGTGAGTGATCCCAAAATCTTTAGATAATTCCCCATCAGTGATGCAAAAGAGCTCGGAGAAAATTTCCCATCAGGGATCCAAAAGAGCTCAGAGATAATCTCCCATCAGTAAGGCAAAAACGCTCGGAAATAATTTCCCATAAGCGACCAAAAAGAACTCCGAGATAATTTAACATCAATGATCTAAAAACGCTCGGAGCTTATTTCCAGTCAGTTATCCAAAAATGCTCGGAGATAATTTCCCATCAGAGATACAGAAAAGTTCGGAGATAATTTCCCATAAGAGATCAAAAAAAGCTCGGAGATAATTTCCCGTCAGTGATCCGAAAAGGCTCGGAGATAACTCCCCATCAATAATCCCAAAGAAGCTCGGAGATAATTTCTCATTAGTGATCCAAAAAAATCTCGGAGGTAATTTCCCATCAATGATCCAGAAAAGCTCGGAGGTAATTTCCCATCACCAGAAAATTTCTCGCAGACCCAGATCTCTCTAATGTCTCATCACCAGCTATGACTCGGAGATAATTTCCCATTACCAGGAGATTTCCTTCAGTCCCCGATCTCTCCTCTCCCAGCTCGGAATCGGAGGTAATTTCTCATCACCAGGAAATCTCCTGAAGTCCTCGATCTCTCGTCTCTCTGCTCTGACTCGGAGATAATTTCCCATTACCAAGAGATTTCCATCGTCTCAGATCTCTCGCCTCTCAGCTCTGACCCAGAGAGACATCAGAAGATAATTTCCCATCAGTAATAAGAAAAAGCCTTGGAGACAATTTCCCGTCATTGATTCAAAAACCCTTGGAGATAATTTCCCATCCCCAGGAGATTTCCTTTAGTCCCCGATCTCTCATCTCTCAGCTCTGACTCACAGAAACATCATAAGATAATTTCCCATCAGTGATCCAAAAAATCTTGGAGATGATTTCCCATCAGTGATCCAAAAACCCTCGGAGATAATTTCCCATCGCAAGGAGATTTCCTTCAGTCTCCGATCTCTCAGCTCTGACCTAGAGAGAGAGAGAGAGAGAGAGAGAGAGAGATCCATGTGGTGACGTTGGACCTTAGTCACGGTGTGAGATTTCAGACGCCGATTCCCAAATTAAAATTTCATTTATGGCTGTGTTCGTCATACGATCGTCTCTTGTTTTTTTTTTTTTTTTTTTTGTCAGGTCCAACGGACTACGATCTTTCTTATAGATGAGGTCATGTCGAGTATATAATATCAAGTCTCCAGCGCTGTGTGAGTTTCAGAGATGAGATTTAGAGATAGGTAG
>NC_089757.1:36083264-36090764 GCF_040412425.1 Macrobrachium rosenbergii | reverse complement strand
GAGAGAGAGAGAAACATGTTTACGGCAATGCGTTCCTTTATTAAATACCTGTTACCTTTAATTAAACCCATGAGTCTCCGTAATAACAATGAGGACAGCTTAGCCATTGTATTCAGGGGAAGTGATGGAAAGTATGGGCATTATGCCACGTACCCCTCACCCCTCCCCCCAAAAAAAAGAAAACAAAAAGTATTTGTGTGAGCTGTTGCTAAAAGGTACTCCTCCATTATTATCTTAATAGCTTTCTGTTGTAATATTAATAATTTTTAATTATTTATGTAATTTACACACATACACATATATATAGTATATTATATATATGTATATATAAGTGTTTATATATATGCATTATATTTTGTTTTATTTAGACATAATATATCTATATATAAAATGTGTATTTTATAACACTCACACATATATATATATATATATATATATATATATATATATATATATATATATATATATATATATATATATATAGTACAGTATATATATATATATATTGTCTTTCAGTTGAAGGACCTGGGTTCGATCCTGATGTGAGTCAGAAATTTATTTCTGTACCACATGTGATTGTGTGTTGATTGTTTCTAATATATATATACTGTATATATATACATATATATCAATTTATGAAAAATGTATGCATTTATGTATGTATGTGCGCTACGAAGCCATCTGAACCATACTTCCGCCATGACCACACTCTTCGCGACGCAATTTCACATAAATCAATGAGTAATTCAGCTAAGTAGTTACGCGCATGCGCAGTCGGCAAAACATGCACGAACTCTCTCATTAAATGTAAACAGCATTTATAATGGATGTGTTAGGACAGTCATGCAAACTTTTTTATGTTTTTGTTTTATATTCCAGACTAGGGTAATTAATTAATGGAGGACTGTAAGCGCGAATGAGCTCAGAGGCACGATATTCATGATAATGTTGTGCTGGATTAGTCAGTAATCCTCGTAGCTTGGTCTTTTCAAAAGTTTATTTTTTATTTATTTATTTATTTTTTATTTTCTAATAGCCGATGTCTTCCTTCTCTATTGCATATTACCTTTTTGTAACTTCTTTCAAATGACACCACATTTTGGTATTTTTTTTTTATTTATTAGCATTTCCCTAAAGTGCTCTCTCTCTCTCTCTCTCTCTCTCTCTCTCTCTCTCTCTCTCTCTCTCTCTCTCTCTCTGATGATATTATTTAGTTCTGAGTATATCCAAATATTTATCCTGTAATAAGAAAAATATCAACTATGTACGCTTAAGGGATTCTCTATTACTTAGAAATGAGAGAGAGAGAGAGAGAGAGAGAGAGAGAGAGAGAGAGAGAGAGAGAGAGAGAGAGGGGGAGAGAGAGAGAGAGAGAGAGAGAGAGAGAGAGGGGAGAGAGAGAGAGAGAGAGAGAGAGAGAGAGAGAGAGAGAGAGAGAGAGAGAGAGAGAGAAAAGCTTGAATTTCAAGTCAGTTTCCGTTATGGGGGCTTGTTCTATATGAATAGGGTTCATTATCTGAATAATAATAATAATAATAATAATAATACTTTTATTGTTAGGTAATCAGGTTCTTTGCTGAGCTCTTTATCACATGCCTGAATCCATTTTAACTTTCATCACAATCTTTCTTTGTCACGAAAGTATTTTTTTCTACCCATTTTTCTCTTCCTCTCCTTCTTCCACTTTCATTTATCTCTTAATTATGCTTTTATCGTCAGCGTTTCCTTTGACGTTTGCATAATTTGTTTGTAATCTCCTTTTTCCAGTTCTCAATGTTTATCAATGTGATTTGCAAATACCGTGAATAAATGTGTAATTCACGCCCGCCTTCTTTAATTTTGTGGTTCCATTCACTTTCATTTATTCATCATTATCCTCGTAAGTGATTATCATTAAACCTCTTTTTTTTTTTCATTTTTACGTTCGACAGGTCTTACAGTTCTTTTTAGCCATTGTAGTTCTGTAGTTCTGATCCTTGACGTATTCCAGTAATATACTCGTAAGGAAGATAACTTTGCAATTCTTCTAAGCAGTTTTTTCATCATTGAAAAAGGTTGGCCAGTTGGCTCTGAAGATATTCTACCCCAAATGGATAATGCATTAAAATTTGGTAAATTTTTGTGACTATCATGATAGCCATCTAATGCGACCAAATTTTATTTTCTCTGTTTAGTGTTCTGTAAAAGAAAACTATTGTGCCGGTTTTGTCTGTCCGTCCGCACTTTTTCTGTCCGCCCTCAGATCTTTAAAATTACTTAGGCTAGAGGGCTTCCAATTGATATGTTGATCATCCACCCTCCAAGCATCAAACATACCAAATTGCAGCCCTCTAGCCTCAGTAGTTTTTATTTGATTTAAGGTTAAAGTTAGCCATAATCAAGCGTCTGGCAATGATATAGGACTGGCCACCAACGGGTCGTGGTTATAGTTTCATGGGCCGCGGCTCATACAGCATTATACCGAGACCACCGAAAGATAGATCTATTTTCGGTGGCCTTGATTATACTCTGTAGCGGCTGTACAGAAAACTCGATTGCGCCGAAGACACTCCGGCGCATTTTTTACTTGTTTTTTTTTTTTTTTATCTTGACTCTTATCTTAATGATTTCTGTACTTATCGTCTTTTGTTCGCATAACCTCATTTGCCATCATCCCTTCTTTTAACCTTATACGTTATTGAGCTGTCCACCTCCCTGCCTCTCAAATCTTATATTTTTTTAACAGATCTTCAGTATTTGATATCTGAAAGGCCTTGGCACTTAGCCTTCCTAAACTTTATTCTCTCGACCTCTCCACAATTTTCTTCCATTTACCCCCACACTTTAGCACTTAGCCTTCCCACAACTTCATTCTCTCTCAACCTCACGCCCACCTTTCTTCCCTTACCCCCCCACACACTTTAATTCCAACACTTTTTTCCCGACCCTTTTCAACCTCATACATTGCCAAGATCGACCAAAACTTTTTTCCTCTACAATCAACCTTCCAAGTGTTATAGCATTACTCTCCTTTCGACTTTCTACATTCACATTCCTAGTTCTACTATCTCTTATTTATTATCTTTCCATTCTCCCTTCTTCCTCCCAGCTGTCCAGTTTGTTTTCACCGAACTGATCACACATCCCTTTTTGCAATTTGAAGACTCACCCCCCGCCCCCAACTCCCCCCTTCGCCATTATCTGATAAATCATGGCCTATATCTTGTGATGTTTATCTCCAACATTCCTTGAGCCTTATTTTTAAGATCTGGGGTCACCCGGCGTTTTCCCAATTCTCTTTGTTTCTCCCTGTTTTTTATGTGTTTTTGTGCGTGTGTGGGTTTTCTCTCCCATCACGCAAGCTGATAATACTCTATAGTTCTTGTTTCTATAGATAGATAGATAGATAGATAGATAGATAGACAGATAAATGCGTAAATTGCTATGCGTATCTCTGCCGTCTCAGTAACCCAGTTTAATCGTCCCTGAGTTTTATCCTTTTTATTTTTTCCTCTCTCTCGAAATTTAGCATCATCCATTTTACCCGTCACTTCTTCTTCTTCTTCTTCTTCTTCTTTTTCTTCTTCTTCTTCTCTCTCTCTCTCTCTCTCTCTCTCTCTCTCTCTCTCTCTCTCTCAGCAGTTCTACTTATGGAATTCACTAAGCTTTCAATCGTTCACCTTTTTCCCTTTTATCCGGTAATTCAGTCTTGCAAAACAGATCTCTCTCTCTCTCTCTCTCTCTCTCTCTCTCTCTCTCTCTCTCTCTCTCTCTCTCTCTCTCTCTCTCTCTCTAAGCAGTTCGACTTATGGAACTCGCTACGCTTTTAATCGTTCACTTTTTCTCCCTTTTATCCGGTAATTCTGTCTCTCTCTCTCTCTCTCTCTCTCTCTCTCTCTCTCTCTCTCTCTCTCTCTCTCTCTCTCGCTCTCTCTCTCTCTCTCTCTCTCCTCTCTCTCTCTCTCTCTCTCGTCCTCCTCCATGTTATTGTTCCAACATCCCGTCTTTCTTCAACCTCTGCCACCCTCCTCCTCCTCCTCCTCCTCCCCAAACCCCAAAT
This sequence comes from Macrobrachium rosenbergii, assembly GCF_040412425.1. Taxonomy (NCBI): domain Eukaryota; kingdom Metazoa; phylum Arthropoda; class Malacostraca; order Decapoda; family Palaemonidae; genus Macrobrachium; species Macrobrachium rosenbergii. The sequence goes on along the minus strand of NC_089757.1, from coordinate 36,086,725 downwards.
CCCCAACGTAGTGGGGATATTCCTTCCCCTCTCTTTTGCTATCTTCACCATGATGGCGGTGGGTGATCCTCGTGGCAGGGGAAGAGACACTATCTCCTGCATCTTCTTGGATTCATCACCTCTTACAGAGAGAGAGAGAGAGAGAGAGAGAGAGAGAGAGAGAGAGAGAGAGAGAGAGAACCTCTGGTACCGCCTCTTTAAGGAAAACTGGAGGGGGAGAGAGAGAGAGAGGTAGAGATAGAGAGAGGAAGGGTCTGGGTTGGGTGGGATGCTTCTGAGACTCTTGGGAGGCTGTGGGAGTGGGTGTTTGGGAGGTGGGGGAGGAGGTGTTCGTTGGTATAATGGTAGGGAGGATGGGGGAGGGGGGGAAGGCTCTGAAGGGAGTGGGAGATTAGGATGAATATGGGATAAAAATTTTCAGGTATTTCTGTAAAACGTTGAATGGGTTTTGTTTATTTTTTTTCCAGAGATCATTGTACTTAATGGCATTGTAAGGGATGAAACTAAGTAACGAGTGTTTTTCGTGCTTTATTTTCATTATATATTTTATTCTTAGTCAGAAAGCGTCTGTGATATATATAAAAAATTCTTCTAGTTAGAAAGCGTCTGTGATATATATAAAAAAATTCTTCTAATTAGAAAACGTCTGTGATATATATAAAAAGTTCTTCTTCTGAGACTTTTAGAAATGTATTGGAATAACATGTTAGTATGGGGAAGTCCGAAAAACTGTATTTCAATAAATTGCACCTTTGGCAATACTCGTTAAGGGACAGCATTATCCACAATAAAGCCATGGAATAATAAGCTCTTGTAGTGCCAAGACATAGATGTGCATAGCGGGGGGGACACTACGCTGATATCAGAAAAAGTAAATCGGCAGATTTTCTTAAAAAAAAAAAAAGCAGTTTTATGCACCATTCATTGAAGTAAGAGAAAGTAATTTTGTAGATTATCCTAATAAAAGTAGTTTCCCGTACCAGTCACTGAAGTGAATTAAAATATAATTTCTCGAAACAACAAACTTTCAAAACCTGATACATACAATTCTGTATACTATTCATTTTCAAGTCAACATGAAAGCTTATCGGAACACCGCCGTTCTCTAGAACACAGAGCCGTTTTCTGTGTTGTTCAGCAAGTAAGAGAACGTGGCCATTTGCATGCATATGAAATATGAATTATTCTTAGTATATTTTGTGTACTTGTTTTCAAGAAAAATTAAAGTTATGGGAACATTACTGTTTTCTTGAACACAACCGCTTTCCCTGTTGTTGAGCAAGCATGTGAACGTGGCCATTTGTATGTGTATGCCCTTATTGTACTGTATTTTGGGCATTTGTTGTTTTCAAGTCAGCATAAAAACTTATGGGAACACTAACGTTCTTTAGACCACAGGCGTTTTCTGTGGCCATTGGCATGCGTATGCCCTTATTCTACTATATCTTGGGCATATGTTGTTTTCAAGTCTATCGTAGAAGCTTATGGGAACACCTCTGTTCTCTAGAACGCAACCGTGAATGAACGTAGCCATTTACATATACATGCCCTTATTCTACAATATATCGTGCATTCGTACCGTCGTGCCCTTGGTCGTGCCAAACGTACCGTAATGTAACACGTCGTACCTCGCTGTCACTAGTCGTGGCATTCCTAAGACGAACAATAGAGCCACCCTCCATTTTTCTTGGCCGTCTGAAGGCTTACAAGAACATTATCGTGGATATCTGATCGTAGCCCAGAGGTACGCGCAAAAGGCGTGCGCGCGCGCGCGCGTGTGTGCTTGCGCTTTCTGGCGTTCAATGGGGGCACTATTTTAACCAGTGACAGTGGTCCACATGGGTAAAGTACAGAGAGAGAGTGTGGATTGGATCGTGTATTTAAGGCTGATTTATTTTACTGGGTTCGTCCAAGCTATAATTCTTAGTAAGATAAGATTTTATATTATTATTATTATTATTATTATTATTATTATTATTATTATTATTATTATTATTATTAGTCAGACGAACCCTATTCACATGGAACAAGCCCCTATAGGGGCCACTGACTTGCAGTTCAAGCTTCCAAAGAATATTGTAGTGTTCATTAGAAAGAAGTAACAGAAAATAATGAGAAATACAGAAAGAGCAGACCAAGATCAGTCATTAAAAAGAAAAAAAAAATAAGTTAAAGATTAATAAATAAATAGATAAAAAATATAAAATATTAAAATACATTTTTCTCAATAATTCTCTATTCTTAATGAATGCCTTTGAAACACGTACTTACATCTTGATCCCTAGGCGTAGATATATAAAAAATCTGTGATGTCGTTGATGGTTAAGGAATCGACGAAACCGCTGTTGCACACTTGTTCTGTATGATAAGACACCTGCGTAGGTGGTACCCTCAAAATATTAGACTTTTCAGCCAGCGTCATAAATTTTCACGGAGTATTTTGGCAGGTAATGGCTGCTGTATTTCATTTGGCAGTGGGGGAAACTGATAGCGCTATTGAACAGATAATAAGCTCTGTAAGTTAAGCGTTCGGTTATAGTGCAAATGTGCTTAGCAGTGTTGAAGAGCTTTCGAAATTTCACAGAGAGAGAGAGAGAGAGAGAGAGAGAGAGAGAGAGAGAGAGAGAGAGAGAGAGAGAGAGTTAGTACTGAGGTTGAAAATTTTAGACTGCAGAACTGCTCTCAGCTGGGGAAACAGGAAGCTGTATTCAGCCATTATCTGGTTAATTATCTCTCTCTCTCTCTCTCTCTCTCTCTCTCTCTCTCTCTCTCTCTCTCTCTCTCTCTCTCAGGGACGAATAATGCCAGTTATTTGCCCATGTCGACAGTTTAAAAAGATATGGAAACAGAGAATTTGAGGAGCGCAAAGAATTTTGTGATTCTCTCTCTCTCTCTCTCTCTCTCTCTCTCTCTCTCTCTCTCTCTCTCTCTCTCTCTCTCTCTCTCTCTGAATATTGTTAAAGTTTTTCTGTGGCGGAAATACAAGGAATATCTAAGGAATGACGTCAGTCTTGTGGGAGAGGACACCTCATTTGAGTCATCATCTTCTTCTCAGTCATATCACTTATTCATTTATTTATTTATTTATTTATTTATTTTCTCCTCTTTTGCCATCCACCCCCAAACTGCCACCCACAGCAGTTGATTGAAGACCATGTAACTAATTCACTCCTTATGCCAACGGAGGTACATTGAAAAATAATAGAACCCTCCCTCGTCCAGAGAGAGAGAGAGAGAGAGAGAGAGAGAGAGAGAGAGAGAGAGAGAGAGAGAGATTTTGAATTATCTGCCGTCACAATTGCTAGGTCACTAATGCCGTAAATATTTGCTACATTTTTGTATAAGTTAGTAAAATATATATATATACATATATATATATATATATATATATATATATATATATATATTATATATATATATATATATATATATATATATATATATATATATATATATATATA
>NC_089757.1:36075764-36080764 GCF_040412425.1 Macrobrachium rosenbergii | reverse complement strand
GTAAAAGAAATCTATTGTGCCGGCTTTGTCTGTTCGTCCGCACTTTACTCTGTCCGCACTTTTTCTGTCCGTCCTCAGATCTTAAAAACTACTGGGGCTAGAGGGCTTCAAATTGGTATGTTCATCACCCACCCTCCAATCATGAAACATACCAAATTGCAGCCCTCTAGCCTCGGTAGTTTTATTTGATTTAAAGTTAAAGTTAGCCATAATCGTGCTTCTGGCAACGATACAGGATAGGCCACCACCGGGCCGTGATTAAAGTTTCATGGGCCGCGGCTCATACAGCATTATAGCGAGACCACCGAAAGTTAGATCTGTTTTCGGTGGCCTTGATTATACGCTGTGCCGGCTGTACAGAAAACTCGATTGCGCCGAAGAAACTTCGACGCATTTTTTACTTCTTTTTACTGGTTTTGAAATGAGGCAGTGTAAACACACACACATTCAAAAGATTTTGCAGGTTAAAACCCTTTAAAACCTATTCGAAGCGAAGATTCTGCAAACCTTATTGATATATAGAAATGTGCCGTGATATCCATTGTTCAAAAACTTCACATATGTATAGCGGGAGTTTTAAAAGCTTATTTCAACTTTTGACGCAATCAAAGCCTGTTCATATTTCCTTTCCTCTCCCATGCTATACCTTTGTATATTACCTGAATACCAATGCCCCAGAAAATCCATGCCTTTATTTGCTCCAAAAACAAACGAAAGAGAGATTTGGCAAACCGCGCGAAACTGAATGACTGTATAGGGGTGACTTTTGATGGGTTCTCACCAGGTCAACAGACATTCGCGCCCGTCCCCTCTCGTTTATTTACATATCTACGTGTTTATATGTTTGCTCTGGGGCGCCCCTTTGACTGCCGACGGCGACTTTCGGGCGGGCGATGGAATCTGCATATGAATTGCCCCTATCGGCATCGTGACTAGTTGTATGTACGGTATATACAGTATATCTCCTGACGGTCATACAGAATCCTCTCTCGGTAGTCACAGGGAGTATGGAACGAGGAGGCATTTCTCTCTCTCTCTCTCTCTCTCTCTCTCTCTCTCTCTCTCTCTCTCTCTCTGTCATGGAATATTATCTCAATTACGAACTCATCTTCCTCGTTCCATTTTCCTCTTTTTATACATTCCAGAAATACAAAAGCGAATAGTGACTAAGGAACAAGGAGGTATTTCTCTCTCCCTCGCTCTCTCTCTTTCTCTCTTTTTCTCTCTCTCTCTCTCTGTTCGTGGAAATTTGATGGTGTGGGAAGGGAGAGAGGGAGGGGAAACCATCACTGAGAGAGAGAGAGAGAGAGAGAGAGAATAAAATTTAAAGATTTACACCAAGATTAGAGAGGCAAAAGTAACAAGAATGTTGAGAGAGAGAGAGAGAGAGAGAGAGAGAGAGAGAGAGAGAGAGAGAGAGAGAGAGAGAGAGAGAGAGAGAGAGAGAGAGAGAGAATTTAAATACGTACAACAAGAATGGAGATGCAGAAGTAACAAGAATACAGAGAGAGAGAGAGAGAGAGAGAGAGAGAGAGAGAGAGAGAGAGAGAGAGAGAGAGAGAGACCTTACCGTACCTTACAGTTCGTTCGGGTTGCCCCAGGTCCCTCATAGTGAGGCACCTCTGATGTCTACCAGAGAATTGCTAACGCATCTTCCGGTATATTTTGCATCTTCCAGTCTTGGATGGTCTGGGATGCATCTTAGATATTGGTCGAGCTTATTCTTAAACACATCTACGCTCACTCCTGATATGTTTCTCAGATGAGCTGGTAACGCATTGAATAGACGCTGCATTATCGATGCTGGTGCGTGGTGGATTAATGTCCTGTGTGCTTTCCTTAGTTTTCCTGGTATAGTTTTGGGCACTATTAATCTACCTCTGCGTGCTCTTTCTGATATTTTTTAGCTCCATGATGTTTTCAGTAATTCCTTCTATCTGTTTCCATGCCTGGATAGTCATGTAGCTTTCTCTTCTCCTTTCAAGGCTATATAAATTTAAGAATTGTAGTCTTTCCCAGTAGTCAAGGTCCTTAACTTCTTCTATTCTAGCTGTAAATGACCTTTGTACACTCTCTATTTGTGCAATATCCTTGTGGTAATGAGGTGTAACGACCCGAGTGGGTCGTTATACAGGTTCTTTAATATACTCAGGACGGGGCTGTCATGACTGACGGCAGATGCAACAAACAAAGGAGGAGAAAACAACAAAAACAATATAATGAGCTCAAAAATTAATTTATTTACAATATTAAGTTATAAGTATTTACAAGTGAGTCAGGTCTGGTAAAAAGATAAAAAAACCATAAATACAAAAATAAGCCAAAAGGCAGCACTAAACAAAAGCAAGTTAAACAAAAAGTAGCTTTCAACAAAAAAAAAGCAAAAATAAACAACAGCAGGCAGAAAATAAAATACCAAACATACGTCCTCCATCGGGTCACCAAGACAGCCCTCAGCTGCACAACGGGGACAAGACCCCACAAACCAGAAAACCCCGATGGAGACGTCAGGACAGCCTCACGCTGTCATCAAAGATGAGCAGCTCGTGGTCACACGACTACTCATGGTCACCTCACCTCTCGACGTGCTCCACTTCGTAGGCGTGAATTTGCTGCTCATAAACTCGACCAACGTCGACTCCAAAAACTGCCTGCTGCTGCCGCCACTGCCCGCTACTCTCGCTGCCCTACCAGACCCGACTGGCGAAAGAAAAACGGCAGCTCACCGACGAGAACATCAAAACAAAAAAACTTGAAGGTAAGGAGGCAGCAATCCACAAAAGGGAACGAGCGGGAACCAGCAGTTCCCGCAAACCATCATAAACGTGACACCTCCCACCTAAAGAAAAAAAAAGATGATTTTTTTTTTTTTTTACACTCATGATCCCCTCCAATGCCGAAACAACCCCGCCAGCCAAAACAGAGCCATCCTGTCACGGTCGCCATTGTAACGACCCGAGTGGGTCGTTATACAGGTTCTTAATATACTCAGGACGGGGCTGTCATGACTGGCGGCAGATGCAACAAACAAAGGAGGGAAAAACAACAAAACAATATAATGAGCTCAAAAATTAATTTATTTACAATATTAAGTTATAAGTATTTACAAGTGAGTCAGGTCTGGTAAAAGATAAAACCATAAATACAAAAATAAGCCAAAAGGCAGCACTAAACAAAAGCAAGTTAAACAAAAAGTAGCTTTCAACAAAAAAAAAAGCAAAAATAAACAACAGCAGGCAGAAAATAAAATACCAAACATACGTCCTCCATCGGGTCACCAAGACAGCCCTCAGCTGCACAACGGGGACAAGACCCCACAAACCAGAAAACCCCGATGGAGACGTCAGGACAGCCTCACGCTGTCATCAAAGATGAGCAGCTCGTGGTCACACGACTACTCATGGTCACACTCCACCTCTACGACGTGCTCCACTTCGTAGGCGTGCTCCAATTTGCTGCTCATAAACTCGACCAACGTCGACTCCAAAAACTGCCTGCTGCTGCTGCCACTGCCGCTTACTCGCTGCCTACCAGACCCGACTGGCGAAAGAAAACGGCAGCTCACCGACGAGAACATCAAAACAAAAAACTTGAAGGTAAGGAGGCAGCAATCCACAAAAAGGAACGAGCGGGAACCAGCAGTTCCCGCAAAACCATCACTAACGTGACACCTCCCACCTAAAAGAAAAAAAAAAAAGATGATTTTTTTTTTTTTTTTTACACTCATGATCCTCCAATGCCGAAACAACCCCGCCAGCCAAAACAGAGCCATCCTGTCACGGTCGCCATTGTAACGACCAGTGGGTCGTTATACAGGTTCTTTAATATACTCAGGACGGGGCTGTCATGACTGACGCAGATGCAACAAACAAAGGAGGAGAAAACAACAAAAACAATATAATGAGCTCAAAATTAATTTATTTACAATATTAAGTTATAAGTATTTACAAGAGTCAGGTCTGGTAAAAGATAAAAAAACCATAAATACAAAAATAAGCCAAAAGGCAGCACTAAACAAAAGCAAGTTAAACAAAAGTAGCTTTCAACAAAAAAAAGCAAAAATAAACAACAGCAGGCAGAAAATAAAATACCAAACATACGTCCTCCATCGGGTCACCAAGACAGCCCTCAGCTGCACAACGGGACAAGACCCCACAAACCAGAAAAACCCGATGGAGACGCCAGGACAGCCTCACGCTGTCATCAAAGATGAGCAGCTCGTGGTCACACGACTACTCATGGTCACACTCCACCTCTACGACGTGCTCCACTTCGTAGGCGTGCTCCAATTTGCTGCTCAAAAACTCGACCAACGCCGACTCCAAAACTGCCTGCTGCTGCTGCCACTGCCGCTACTCTCGCTGCCCTACCAGACCCGACTGGCGAAAGAAAACGGCAGCTCACCGACGAGAACATCAAAACAAAAAAACTTGAAGGTAAGGAGGCAGCAATCCACAAAGGGAACGAGCGGGGAACCAGCAGTTCCCGCAAAACCATCACTTAACGTGATAGTTTTGGGCACTATTAATCTACCTCTGCGTGCTCTTTCTGATATTTTTTAGCTCCATGATGTTTTCAGTAATTCCTTCTATCTGTTTCCATGCCTGGATAGTCATGTAGCTTTCTCTTCTCCTTTCAAGGCTATATAAATTTAAGAATTGTAGTCTTTCCCAGTAGTCAAGGTCCTTAACTTCTTCTATTCTAGCTGTAAATGACCTTTGTACACTCTCTATTTGTGCAATATCCTTGTGGTAATGAGGGTACCATATTATATTGCAATATTCAAGTGGACTACATACATACGTTTTATAAAGCATAATCATGTGTTAGAAAACTTTGTTTTGAAGTGCCGGAACAACATTCCATTTTTGCTTTGCATTTTGCCAATATTATTGCTATTTGGTCATTGCATAACATATTCCTGTTCAACATCACACCTAGGTCTTTAACTGCTTCCTTATTTATGATTTTCTCATTATTAGGTGCTTTATATGCATATA
>NC_089757.1:36065764-36070764 GCF_040412425.1 Macrobrachium rosenbergii | reverse complement strand
AACGTATATATCTATAAAATTAACCTGGTAGGCATTGGAGAGACATGCATCTATAAATCTAACTTGATATGCATTGTCTAGAGCACCTGTACCTATAAATTTAACCTGATATGCATTTGCTAGAGCACCTGTACCTATAAATTTATCCTGATATGCATTGTCTAGAGCACATGTACCTTTAGAATTAACCTGATATGAATTGTATGGAGCACATGTGCCTATAAAGTTAACCTTGTATGCATTGTATACAGCAAATGTACCTATAAAATTAACCTGGTATGCATTGTCTACAGCACATGTATCTACATAATCAACTTGGTAGGCACTGTATAGACATATACCAATAAGATTAACCTGGTATGCATTGTATAGAGCACATATACCAATAAATTTAACGTGGTATGTATTGTGCATGTATGGAGCACATGTACCTATAAAATTAACCTAGTATGCATTGTATAGAGTACATATACCAATAAAATTAAGTTGGTGTGCATTGTATAAAGCACACGTACCTATAGAATTAACCTGGTATTCTTTTGTTTAGAGCACATGTACCTAACGTATTAACCTGGCATTTCACCTGATGAATCACTTCTGCTTCCTACTAAACGATATTTAGTAACTTATTTGATATTTGATTCTGTAAAATGTCAGATTATCATACAGGAATGGTGGTGGCGACTTTGCTAAGGCTTTCAGTTGTCCAAAAACGATTTACTGAGGTCAGGAAATTATTTGCTTGTTCGATATTTTTTATGCTATATGACCTGGCCAACTGTGCAGCATAGAGCTAGCTGAAGCCTCAGTCCCAGGAATAATTCTGTAGAGAATGGCTGAAGGACAGAAGACAGACTAAGGTAAAAGTGTCCCCAGATACAAATTTTGTCCATGCAGATCAAACCATTGGAGAGAATACACAAGCTTTTCCCAAAGGTAGGCAGCCTTCAATGTCATTTCACCCTCTTAAGAAAAATGAATGATTTAGAGGCAACTAAAAGATAAATGGCTGTCTTTATGGCTGCAAATACTGCAATTTTTGCAAAGGTTATTTCACAGATAGCTTCTATTGTGTAAATGAAGAGGCCAGACTGTAGTGGCATAATTTAAAACATTTCGAAATCCCATTTCATGACACACATAACTGCAGTGGGAGGCAGGCATTATAGTAATGATTAAGTCATATGATATTAAGTTCGTAAATATCAGTCATTACCACTGCCTTCCTTCTCTCTCTCTCTCTCTCTCTCTCTCTCTCTCTCTCTCTCTCTCTCTCTCTCTCTCTCTCTCTCTCTCTCTCTCTCGTCAGTAAGACCTGAAATGACGCGACGGAATCTAGCGAAGCTTCGCACACTTCCGACGTTTTTTTCGGGTCCAGTCTGGCTGATTTTGAACTTTTGTGTTGGTAACACTGATTGGTTACCACTTCCAGTCTTCCACGGCTGCAGGTTTTCCTGACAAGATGGCGAAGTAACTTCGGACACTATTTTCATAAAGAATTCCGCGTTTTTCAAGTCAGCCTAGATTGAAAATATTGGTGAGTTTTGTAACTATTTTGGCATTTGTTTAGTATAAAAGAAAAGCACAACATAGGTGTTTCAAGTGTTGCTGGAGATACATTTATCGACACTTCTTTAAGTCTTCCCCATTTACTGTCCTTGCTAGGCAACGGGGCCACGGCTAGATAATGTATACAGACACATTGTGAACAACATTTATTCACCTTTTTCGGTAATTTAATTTTATTGTTCATAGGTATTTGTGCTACAGTTACTACCATTACTGTATCGGTCTCAAATTTCCACATACTGTATATTCATGCCTAGTAAGACTCTTAACCGGTCCACATAAGCTAGTGCCTAGACAACTAAGGTAAAGGTAACTAATAAACTGCCTTCCTTCAGGAAGGTTAAACCATACGTTTGTGACACTTTGTGGTTCGTACGATTTTTGCAAATTTGGTTACAAACGCTATGTCAATTTCTTAGTTTCCAATTGGTTCTTAGCCACGTAAAATAAGTCTAATCCTTCGGGCCAGCCCTAGGAGAGCTGTTAATCAGCTCAGTGGTCTGGTAAAACTAAGGTATACTTAACTTTTTAACTTAGTTTCCACACCAAAAATAGCCCAGATGAAGTGTTTAGGCTAGGAGTAAATGTCTATTAAAGCATTTTATGACAGGAATTAAGATACAATTTTTGAGACTGATTTAAGAACCATCAGGGAAACATGGTGTAATGTACAAGCCAAGCTTAACCCTACTCTGCATGTAAGTGAAACAATGTGCGTGTCTCCAAGACCAGTCTTTTTCCTTTTTCGAAAATTTACATAGCAAATATTTTCTAATTATTTTTACTGGCAAAAAGTAATTTTTTTTTGTAGGAAATACCTGCCCCTTAGGGTAACACAACCCTACTCCTTGGCTCTAAGTCATAATTATAGGGGGGTGAAAGTCACCATAGGAAATGGGAATTTGGAGAAGGAGAGGGGAGGAAACCAAAAACGAATTAAATTAACTAATAGGAATAGTGAATTAGGATCGAAACGCAAGGCTAACCTAAGAAAAGTAACGCGAATGTATACGGTTCATTTGTAATGACCAAAGTCTCGTGCATAAGGTTCACTCATACTGGATATTTTGGTAATTCTAAGCCCATGTCCGCAGTGAGCTAGACTATGGCAATTGACGTTTTCCTATGTTATTTTACTTCCTTTAGAGGAATTTAAAGTAATATTTTGTCGGCCGGCTGTAACTAAATGTCATTGACCTTTGAAGACTACACGACTTGTATTGTTACGTGGGGTAGGTCTAAAGCCGGCATTCACGGCAAGCCCCCACCTCCATAAGCTAATACAGCAAAATTGTAACCAGTAAACCCCCTAAAAATACCAACCTAACGTACCCTAGAGGTGTTTACTGGTTACAATTTTGCCATATTAGTTATGGAGGGGAGGTGGGGGCTTGTCTGAATGCCGCTTAGACCTACCCTACAAGTCAACTACTAAATCGTGTAGTCTTCAAAGGTCAATTACGGTATATTTACAACCGGCCGACAAAATATGACTTAAATTCTTGTAAAGCAAGTAAAATAACATAGAAAACGCCAATTGCCACAGTCTAACTTCACCGCGGACAGCAAACTTAAAATTACCGATATTTTGCTTCCATTTTCAACCGATTAGTTTTAAACATTCGTCTGTTAAAGTTCTTGGATTTTTCTGACACCTCCCAGTGTTCAACTAACTGTATATTCAGTTCAGCACTGGCTGCTGTATGTGTAACAATTGCCAGTGGAGAGGGCACTAACTTTATTAATTTTATATGCAAAATTAAGAGTAACACAAGAAGTATCTTCCAACCTTAACATAAAGAATGTGATGCATTCAATGGTAAGATGGCCAAGGTTAGGTTGAGATACATTTCTGTGATAGTGTTATTTACAGGGATACAACCCAGCCTAACTTGACCTAGGCTGTCATGCCCTACCTAGTCTGGTAAAAGTCATGGCATTTTTCCTTACATTGATACATGCTGACCTAACTTAACCTAGTAAAGGATTCTTATACACCTACAAGTACAAGTGTTATAGTTTTCTTGATAGCGTTTACCATGGTTTTGTAAAATTATAGGTTATTTTTTGTCTGTAATGCTTGGTTAAACCATTACATACACCCCTTAAAATTAAGGAGGACCACAGTGGGAACTAGGTTTTTCTGGTTGGGGGAATAGAAAAAACCGGTGGAATACAGAGATTCATTGTAGGCTCACCTAAATATAATGTAGTGTCCTGGTCCTACTTGACTGTTGGGCAAAGCTACACTGGATGCTCCATCTAACCTGACCTAGGGCACTTTAAATCTTGAAATGAAATTCAAGGATGCCTCCTAATATAAGTAACCTGGCTGGAGGGTCAGGAGACGAGATGTCCTCAGCCTAACGTAACCTAACCTGGAGTTCCATTAATCTGATTGAAGTGTAGATATGCATCCTAACCTGACATTCCTAATCTGACCAGTAACACTGAACTCCTAACATAGGATTGCCACATGGCATTTCAACCTTCCAAACTTGAATTTAACAATGTCATAAACAATGGTTAGTCCACACCTCGTATGTTCTTATAAGTATTTTTTAGTTGTGCCAGAACAACCAGACTTCTAGTTTGCTGAAGTTTATATAATCCAGTGAAAGTTTATCCCTGCCATAAAGGGCATTTGAAGTGAAAATATTCACTGCCTTGAGGAAATTGTCCAGCTGCTCATTCTCAATATTACTACCAGCTAATCTATGGGTGTGCCTGTGTGTCCTGGTCCTACCTTTCCCTGTGGGGGCGACCTTCCCCATTCCCCTTCCCCTTCCCCTCCCCTCCCCCGTTCCCTTCCCCTTTCCCTTCCCCCTCCCCTTTCCCCCCTTTCCTCCCCCTTTCCTTCCCCCTCCCCTTTCCCTTCCCCCCCTTTCCCTTTCCCTTCGCCCTCCCTTTCCTTCCCTACCTTCCCTTCCCCTCCCCTCCCCCCTCCCCCCCTCCTCCCCTCCTCCCCCTCCTCCTTTCCTCCCTTCCCCTCCCTCCTCCTCCCTTCCTTCCTTCCTTCCCCTTCCCTTCCCTTCCTTCCCTTCCCTTCCCTTCCTGTTCCCCTCCTCCGTGACATTGCTGTTAAATGATAAACTGAGATCCCAATTACGACATTTTGTTGTTATTCAAATATATCGATTCATGTGGACCAATATGAAAACGATCTCAATAACTGCAACAGTCAGTGCAGCAAGATTAGTTATTTAACTGGGAAAAAAGAGCTCGTTTACGTCAACAGTCCTTCGTCCGGATTGGCAACGGGGTTCCTATATTGTGGGCCGAAATGGAAACTTGAAATTTTTAGGGGGAAAAATGAAATATTGGCTCGTATATTCCCGAAACTTGTGATTAATGGCGGGGCCAAATACGATATTCCATTGTGCAATTTTTTTTTCCTTTCTTTCTTTGGAATTGAATTACGTGGGAATAGC
>NC_089757.1:36038264-36055764 GCF_040412425.1 Macrobrachium rosenbergii | reverse complement strand
GACTACACATGGTGTCTTATTTCAATAAACAATGACTACACATGGTGTCTTATTTCAATAAGTGAAAAATTTTTTGAAAAAATAAAGAATCTTTAATGCTCACTACTCAAAAGGTCTTATTTAATAAGTGAAAGGTTATTTTTGAATGAATGATGGGTCTTTCAATAAGTGAAAGGTTATTTTTGGATAAGTAAAGGTCTGATTTTAACAACTGAAAGGCTATTTTTGAACAAATAAAGGGTCTTGGTTCAGTAAATGAAAGGTTAGTTTTGAATAAATGATGGGTCTTTCAATAAGTGAAAGGTTATTTTTGAAGAAATAAAGGGTCATATTACAATAAGTGAAAGGTTATTTTTGAAAAAATAAAGGGTCTTAGTTCAATAAGAGAAAGGTTAGTTTTGAATAAATAGTGTGTCTTAGTTCAATAAGTGAAAGCTTATTTTTTTAATAAATAAAGGGTCTATTTCAACTCGTAAAACTAAACTAACCAGCATTAAATAATGTAAAGCTAAATTATCAAGGAAATCATTAATAAAAAAAATGCACCTGACAGGTAAAACTGACTGACTCCTCTTCCTGGTCAACTGCTCAAGTGTTTTTTTGACTGTAAATATTTGAGTATTTTAATATTCTATAGAAATATTTATTCTAGTAAAACATGTCTGTTTTCTTGAATGACATAGTCAGCAGCGGTGCTATTGGTGAATGAACTGCTAATATGATTAATAGAGAAAACATTGACAGATTTGTAAAAACTCATTTTTTTATATGGTTTTAATGAAAAATTGTTACTTGAAAATGTATGGCAGTGTTGGTCATTATTCAAAAAACCCACTTTTTCATGGTTTTAATTGAAAAATGTTCCTTGAGAATTTATTTTATTGTTGATTATTTTTTAAAAACCCAATTTTACTCAGTTCTAATTAAAATGTATTTTGTTATAATTTTCCAAAAAACCCAAATTTTTACAAACTCTTAATTAAAAAAACTTACTTGACAATTTTATTGTTATTTTCTAAAAAGCCATTTTTACTAAGTTCTAATTAAAATGTACTTTATTATGATTTTCCAAAAACCCATTTTTACAAAGTTTTAATGAAAAAGAAGTTACTTGACAAATTTATTTTATTATTTTCTAAAAACCTATTTTTACTAAGTTCTAATTAAAATGTATTTTTATTGTTATAATTTTCCAAAAACCTATTTTTTTTCAAAGGTTTAATTAAAGCTATTTGCAGACTATTTTCATATATACTTCACTGAATGATAAAACTACCAACAGCCTTCCTCAGATTTTAACAGGAAAGGATTCTGTGTATGTTATTAAAACTGTCAGTCACTTTTACGTATTTCATTATCCACTGACTCTTGATTCTTGATCTAGATAAAAACTCATTCACTAGCGCCATCTAGGGTAAAGCATTATCATCAGTGCACTCATGCGGTGCAATTGTAGGCAGGACTAGCGTTCTTTGCAGCGTCCCTTCGGCACCTAGCTGCAACCCCTTTCATTCCTTTTACTGTAGCTCAAGTCATATTATCTTTCTTCCATCTTGCTATCCACCCTCCCCTAACAATTATTACATAGTGCAACTGCTTTGAGGTTTTCCTCCTGTTACACTATTCAGACCTACCTGCTCTCAATTTCCTCCCCAGCGCTGTATGACCTGATAGGTCCCAGTGCTTGGCCTTTGGCATAAACTCTATATATTCCATTCCACTAGCGCTTACCTTTAACCAATTTGGAGATAAATCTCTGTGGCACTGGTATCCCTCCTCTCTTCGTTTTTTCCTTATTTGGAAGAGGCAGATAAGTCACCATCTAAACCTGAAAATTCAGATACACATGTTAGTATAAATCTCTCTACGGACCATATTTTTGTCATGCAGCTTGATAAGCTATCTGAATACCCAGCAGTAGCGAGGCATCAGACCCAATCATACTTAGCCACTATGAATGACAAACCGCTATTATTATTATTATTATTATTATTATTATTATTCAGGAGATGAACTCGATTCATATGGAACAAGCCCACCAAAGGGGCCACTGCCTTGAAATTCAAGCTTCCTAAGGATATGATGTTCATTTGAAAGAAATTACAGAAGATGATAGGGAATACAGAAAGAAAACATCAGTTATCAGAAAACAAAGACAAGCTAACAAATTATTAAACAGATAAAAATGTACATAAATAAAAGTACAAGGAAACATCTCTTCGAGTAATAATGTATTGCATATTCGCTCGCACTTATGATGCTCTAATTGCTCAACGTCCTCAGTAGGGAGGCTGTTCCACAGTCCAACGGTGCGAGGAATGAAGGACCTCTGGAACTCTGGAGAAGTTGGACAGCGAGGCACATTTACTGCGCATCGGTACTGCTCTCCAGTCAACTTGACGTGAGTCAAGTGACGTCAGATACCGGCAGGTATTTTAGGCAATCTCAGAAATTGAAAGGAAAGGGGATAGATTGATGTCCTATTAATTATAAAGGAAAATGGCTGTCTCCCTCCTCAGTTCTTTGTGACTACAGAAGTGCTGCTCACATTGCAATGAGTGCTGTCAAAAACTCATCGCCATCCAGCATTACTAGATAATGTCACAACATATGCATTCACGTCACACAAAAAAGGCAGCAGAAAACAGTACATAAGCATAAAAAGCTGCGGAAAGCAGTACAAAAGCAGCAGAAAGCAGTACAAAAACTGTAAAGGCCAGCAGAAAGCAGTACAAAAACTGTAAAGGCAGCAGAAAGCAGTACAAAAACTGTAAAGGCCAGCAGAAAGCAGTACAAAAACTGTAAAGGCCAGCAGAAAGCAGTACAAAAACTGTAAAGGCCAGCAGAAAGCAGTACAAAAACTGTGAAGACCAGCAGAAAGCAGTACTAAGGCTATGAGGCCAACGGGCAATTACCATGTAAAGAATGACGAAGCAGTACAAAACTGTAAGGCCAGCGAAGCGATACCACAAAAGCTGTGAGGGCAAGCAGAAAGCAGTGCAACTGTAAAGGCAGCGAGAAAGCAGTACAAAACGCTATAAAGGCAAACGAAAGCAGTACAAACTGTAAGGCCAGCAGAAAGCAGTACAAAACTGAGGCCAGCAGAAAGCAGTACAAAACTGTAAGGCCAGCGAAAGCAATTACAAAAACTATAAAGGTGGCAGAGAAGCAGTACAAAAACTGTAAAGAGGCAAATGAAAGCATTTCGAAACTGTAAAGGCGGCAGAAGCAGTACAAAAACTGTAAAGAGGCAAATGAAGCAGTACAAAAACTGTAAGAATGTGAAAGCAGTACAAAACTGAGGCCAGCGAGAAAGCAGTACAAAAACTGTGAGGCCAGCGAAGCAATTTCAAAAAACTGTAAAGGCAAGCAGAAAGCAGTACAAAAACTGTAAAGACCAGCAGAAAGCAGTACAAAAACTGTAAAGGCCAGCAGAAAGCAGTACAAAAACCGTAAAGGTAAGCAGAAAGCAGCAGAAAGTATACAAATCAGCAGAAAGCATTAAAAAAGCAGCAGCAGAAATCGGTACAGAACTGAAAAAAGCAGTAAAAAACTGACAAACAGCAGCGGAAAAGCAGTACAAATAAAGAAAATCAACAGAAAGCAGTACAAAAACATAGAAGACAGCAGATAGCAATACAAGACCTCAGAAAAAGCAGCAGAAAGCAGTGCAACACATCAGAAAAAGCCATCAGAAAGCAGTACAAAAACGAGAAAAGGCAACTGAAAACAGTACAAAAACAAGCAGCCGGAAACAGTACAAAACACCAGACCACTATTTAAGAAAATCTGGAAGGCTTATGGAACCAGGCAACAATAATAATAATAATAATAATAATAATAATAATAATAATAATAATAATAATAATAATAATAATAATAATAATAATAATAATGAGAATTTGTTTGTAGATGCACAGAGAACTGTCTCAGGTCACAGCACTGTTACCAAAAAATGAGTCACGGCAGATCACAGACACTGAATTTCAATTGTGAATTTCATTCATCGTATGCTACAGACAACAAGTACTAATAAATAGGTCAAGATAATCACAAGCCATCAACTGACAAAGTGCCTTGTTGATTACTTCTGTCAGTAACATGTTCAAGACAACTTACAGACAAGAGTGGAGGTCCTCTCTCTCTCTCTCTCTCTCTCTCTCTCTCTCTCTCTCTCTCTCTCTCTCTCTCTCTCTCTCTCTCTCTCTCTCTGTGTTAATTAAACAACGCAAAATTATCTTGTCAAGTTAAAAAGTCGATGTCAAATACAGAAAACTTTATTACTTCCAGTTCAAGTTGTCCATACCAAGATAACTGTACAGTACTTACATTTATCAAATGCATTTAGGGACAGTCCCTGTGTTCCCGTAAGGACCAAGTTTCATATAAAGAGGTTTGCTTTACAAAGGCTTCACTGGAACCTTCAAAACGACACTCATAAAAATGCAGCTGAATAATCGAAATGAAGACTGCAAAGATCAACAACTCTACCTTTTCATCGAGGAAGAGGAAAACTGACAAGAAAAGATTGAAGGGATCAAACCTAACTTGTTTGTGGTTGCATCAGAGCCCATCCTGGGATCTATCTGTCGAATCTATCAAAAGAGGTCTTGTTTACAATTGGCTAATTTGAGGTAAGGTGTTAACTACTGGTAAACTGTAACGAAGGCCATAAAAAAACATTAGTTTACAGGATAATTTTTTCAGTATAACTCACTTGGTAGAAAGGAAACAAAAAATGTGTTAGTATATACACTAAGTTCACTTTGACATATTGAAGTGTCAACTATGACAAGTGTCTTCTGATGACAAATTCACCTACGATGACACCAGTTTGTTTCATGCAAATGAAGTTGTGTAGTTTGCCACTCGTTCAACTTAAAAGTCAACTTTTAGCAACCGAGGTGATGTAGCAACCGAGGTGATGTTGCAACCGAATCATGGAATAAATTATTTGAATACACAGCCACCCGATCGTTAATATTCAAACTAGCATCATTAATTTAATACTGACAATAGCATTAATGAAATACTTAAAATTTATTTAACTTTTGCTCACATGCCTTCCTACGCGATAACTTATTGTTTGACTCAAAACTCAGCTGTTTATTAAAGAAAACCAGGGAATACCACTTAAGGAACAACAGGGAATACCACAGAAGATTTTGACAGTTCATGGTCGAAGGAATGGTAACCACAATCTGCCAGTTACCTTCGTGAAATGTTAATTATATCAACGGTGTAAGGCGACTGGGGTCGGCCCCTGTCTGACTAACAACGGTGGTTCAGCTATAGAAAATGGGAAAGAAAACGAAAACGTAAAACATTCCCATTCTGTATAACAGGGGTTACCAACCTGGGGTACATGTACCCCTTGTGGTACATTTGTACTCTCTTCAGGGGGTACACTGGATCTGAGAGAATTGCCAGTACTGCGTAATACATGATGTAATCTGCAATGAAATTGCACAATGTCGTGTCTGTTTTTTGTGTTTAATTTCCTTATTACCATTAATGTTCTTATGCTGTCTACACAAACAGATTTCATAATAATAAAATTATAATACCAATTTCATTGTTTTTCTTTTTCATCCTGAATTTTTAGGGGTACACAGGAATCTATGAAAAATGCCCAAGAGGTACAGAAGAACAAAAAAGGTTGGAACCCCTGCTATATAAGCTCCGACTCAAGAAAGGTGATATACTGCAGTCTAAATATGGCTTTTATCAATGACCAAAGATTGTGTGCTGGTGAACTGTTTTAACCAACAGCAATATTTTCAATTCGATGAAGCACAGACACGATCGCTTTATGTTCAGGGATAATATTACGGGTTAAAAGTAATAGAAAAAGTCGCATTGCCTAGTATGCAAATTAGTTGACCACAAAAGTCAGCTGTAGCGTTCTGAAATAATTCCCCGAAAAAATTCCTCTTGACTATGCTAATGAACAAGGACACTAGGAATTTCTGAACTGATACCACACATTGAGGACTTACAAATAAACACTGTGGACCTCAATATCAAACGTCATTTTAGGTGGTTTTTGTTATAAAACTTCTACGTTCACATTTCCAAAATCACATGTACAACATTAATTTGGCTTTCAACTAAAATTTCATCAAAGGTGGCTTTTGCTTCGGGGGAAGGGGGCTGTTTGTACCTGGATTGATCATGTTAGTTAGGGGTTGGGGTCATACCTGGTTTTGATCAGAAAAGGGTTCTTTATAGGGGGTAGTTAGGGGTGAGGGTCATACCTGGTTTTGATCATAAAGGGGTTCTTTATAGGGGGTAGTTAGGGTCGGCGGGTCATACCTGGTTTAGATCTTAAGGGGGCTCTTTATAGGGAGTAGTTAGGGGTGGGGGTTCGTACCTGGTTTGATCATAAGGGGTTCTTTATGGGGGTTGTTAGGGGTGGGGTCGTAAATGGTTTTTGACCACAGGGGGGGTTCTTTAAAGGAGAAGTTGGGGCGATTGTATCTGGTTTGATCATGAGGGGGTCCTTTATAGGGAGTATTTTTTGGGGGGATTGTATCTGGTATGATTTATAAAGGGTTCTTAGTTGGTGTAGCTGTCAGCCCAAAACACTACACAGAATGACCCAAAAATTCAAAACCAAAGGGGTACTTTGGAAAGACCCACTATTATATTCACAATGTTACGGTTGTGACTGACAAAACCTCACACAGCATGAGAATCATTTATTTCTAGTATCAACGGCAAGTAAGTCTAACAAGGAATCAATAAACAGCTGGGAAACAGATACAACAAATAGCACGAACAAGACCAAGACGGCAAAACACCGGACTGACCATCCAAGTCTGCTGACCGGCAAAGCTCTTTTTTCCCCAAGATTAATTTCCTGACATGCAATAATAATATTATCTCAAAACCAATAACAGAACATACCTTAAAGTTAATTACTGCAGTAATAAATGCCACGCATGCTATGAGACGCAAAATATCCATTGTTCTAACCACAACCAGCTGATATCTGCTCACTTCGTCGCTTCAACTGACGGAAGACTGATTTTCTGGGTCCTAGAAAGAAGAGCAAGGAAGTGTCCTGAAAATGATGACGTAACAACGATGACGTCACAACGCTGACCTCACAACGATGACGTCACAACACCGATTAAAAGTGAATGCTGTTTGCCCATTTAGAGAATGGGCTTTCATTGTAATCAGTTGCATTTGGAAACATGTCAATGACAAAAATTGCTGATTTAACAAGAGATAATTAAAATACTTTTTCAGGAAGTAGAATTTAAGAAAAAATAAGACAATATTCCTCTTACTACTTCCTAATGAACACCATATTCTTTAGAAGCTTGTATTTCAAGCCAATGGCCCCCCTGTGGGCTTGTTCCATATCAACAGGTTTCATCTTCTGAATCGTCTAACCACTTCTACAGACAATAGTTCACTATAAAGTGATACATTCGGGTAGTCTTCCATAGAAATTTCAGTTTGAATTTTTGCAGTGAAAGAACATCGTTCAAAAAAGTACACTGGACACCATTACTTGTTAAATTTAAGCTTCAGTTGAATATTTCATGCAGAATATATGACAATTGTAAGAACTGCTTTGCGTAAGCAAAATATGAATTAATTTTTCTTGTAGTTGACATATCGTAATTAATGTATTCAAGAAATCTCTTGTAATTACCAATAAATTACTCTGTATCCTGCAAAAATGAGACTTACCTTCAATCACAAATTTAGTGTCTTGCAGAAACGCCGAGAACATTATTCCTGAACAAGACTCACGAGAACAAAAATGTACCATATTTTATTTATAACTGACAAAACATATCCTATGCATTCCTTGTCGTTTATCCTGTGTATTACATGAATCCTTATTTTACACACTTTCGCTCTGCTTTTTCTCTCCCGTAGGCGGGCAGTGCCGTCAGTGCACCTCATGCGGTGCACTGTAGGTATTACTTAAGGTTCTTTGCAGCGTGCCTTCGGCCCTTAGCTGCAACCCCCTTCCGTTCCTTTTAGTGTACCTCCTTTCATATTCTCTTTCTTCCCTCTTAACTTTCCATCCTCTCCTAACAATTGATTCATAGTGCAACTGCGAGATTTTCCTCCTGTTACACCTTTCAAACCTTTCTACTCCCAATTTCCGTTTCAGCGCTGAATGACCTCATAGGTCCCAGTGCTTGGCCTTTGGCCTAAAGTCTATACTCAATCAATCAATCAACTCTGCCTTTTCTCCGAGTGGCAACTGGAGATTCTCCAAGTGTATCACCTCTACCAACAATCATTTTGCCCGCATGACGGGTACCTTACAGAAAATGGGAAATGTGGATTACATTTTCTTTCGTTTTTATGGGCTGATCGCTGTTTCTCGCGTTTTTCTTGACCCAGGGATTTTACCCTTCTCATCTTTTACCGAGATAATTTGAGAAATTCACAAGGGTAATTCGAGAAATTTATCGTCTTTTGTTTACATTTTTACGTTCCATTCCCGAGGGGCTGGTGTTGAACATGGCGTCAAGCGTAGTTTTTTTAGCACAACTACCCAATTCTGTTATAGTCCTCTCTAGCAATACTGCCTTAAAATGGAAGACTGCAGTATCTGCAAAAATACAAAACTGGGAAAAATTGTAGATACTGCAATTTTCCCTTGCCTTACTACTGATTTTCCAGATACTGCAAACGTTCCCCCCTAAATACTCGTGGAAAGCATTGAAGAATCATTCTGAAACTGCAGTAACTTGTGTGTTAGTGTTTCACGAGCCCAGTTGGTGGCGTATCTCAATTTCGATTTGCAGATACTGCAGTTTTCCCTTGCCTTACTACTGATTTTGCAGATACTGCAGATGTGACCCCCTAAATACTCGTGGAAAGCATTGAAGAATCATTCTGAAACTGCAGTGACTTGTGTATTAGTGTTTCACGAGCCCAATAGGTGGTATATCTCAATTTCGAAAATTTTGCAGATACTGCAGGTTTCCATTTTAGGGCAGAATACTTGTATTTATTAAGATCCTACTCGAAGTACAGAGAACGCTTTTCAGACTGTAATTCTCAATCACCTAGGCATTTGTTTAGGTAATAAATGAACTTAAAATTTCTGGAGCATACATTTCAATGGAGTCATTACTGCAGTATTTGAAATATGATGACATGACCCAAGATGAAAAACTTTTGAGTTCATCACATGGAAATAAAAATGAATGACGTTATTGTTGGGGGATTTTTTGATATACAAATCCTGGTATAAACTGCATTTATGAACATATTTAGGACATTTGTATAATGATAAATAGCCCACTATACCTAATCACAAGAGGATTCCTCTGATGAGAATAATCTGTCCTAGTAATCTCCTTATAGTGATGTGCTTTCATAATTCTGCTTTTTTATCATTAATACCACAGAGACTTTAAAATTATCATATAAAAACATACCACAAAGACTTCAATATTTATCATATAAAAAACAATCATTCTCATTGTGTGACCTATCACAAGGGTACCACAACAATATGTATATAAAGGGAACCTTTTATCAACTCTAAGATTGTCTGAAATGTAAAAAATTTGACCTATAATGATTTGATATGAGAAACCTATAAAGCCAAGTAGTAGGGCACTTTTCAGCCATTCAGAGCTTTAAACAGTGAAGAGAGGGAGTTGGAGTGGTAGAACAGCAAGATTGGAGAAAGGAACCGGGAATGGAGGTGAAGTAAGAATGGCGAAAGGAACCGGGAATGGAGGTAAAGTAAGAATGGCGAAAGGAACCGGGAATGGAGGTAAAGTAAGAATGGCGAAAGGAACCGGGAATGGAGGTTAATTAAGAATGGCGAAAGGAACCGGGAATGGAGGTTAATTAAGAACGGCGAAAGGAACCGGGAATGGAGGTAAAGAATGGAGGGAGGAACCGGGAATAGAGGTAATGCAAGAATGGAGAAAGGTACCGGGAATGGAGGTAAAGCAAGAATGGAGAAAGAAACCGGGAATGGAGATAAAGCAAGAATGGAGAAAGGAACCAGGAAAGGAGGTAAAGTAAGAATGGAGAGAGGAACCGGGAATGGAGGTAAAGCAAGAAGGAGAAAGGAAGCGGGAATGGAGGTAAAGCAAGACAGAGGATGGGAACTGGGAATGGAGGTAAGGCAAGAATGCAGAAAGGGACCGGAAATGGTAAAGCATGACACAGGATAGGAACCGGGAATAGAAGTCAGGAGTAAATGGCTGGAAATTGGGTAAAGCAGTCAGGGGCCGAAGGGGCCCTTCAAGCAACCTTTGGCACTGCTCACAGTTTAACACGTGAGATACACCGACGACACTAATTACCTATCAACACTATGACCACATACCCACGGGGCACAGTGCCTTAATTTTCTAAATTCATTCCCAGACAGAATCGGCAATTCGCGAGACCTCTCATTAAACTGTTTACATGGTATTTATTTTTAATGCAGCTGCAAAATAATTCAACAGCTTCAAGCTACTCACACTTGCACCCAAAAATAGGGTCCGGGAAGTATTTTCCCGAAATGTAACCGAGCACCGGGACCTTTCCCTGAAGAAAGCGGGACGCCATATCTCAAAAACTCACCACAGAATTTTCTTGAAAATAATCTCATGTTTCCCACACCCAAACTACCTCCCAGGCAAGTGATCTGACCTAACCTAACCTAGGGGCATGGCAAAAAAACCAGGGCTGGTGCAGTACTAGCATACATCTCAGGGATTTGCGTCCGGGAAAGAAAGGCATAATCCACAAATAAATAAGAAAGTACTTTCTAGTAAAACTATTATATTCGACGAGGTTCGGAACTCTCGAAAATTCCAAGTACTGTTTAGACTTGTTCCTTTAAATTTATCTATTCCTATATAACCTTTCGCCGTCAACAGGAAAACGCACAGCCGGAAGTGCCTAACTAGTTAAAAAATATTCTTAAATGTGAGCTGATGGAAAATCAGAACTTGAAAAAAAAAAAAAAAACACTCTTGATGACGAATAATGCTGATCTGATCTGACAACCGACCAAACAAGAAAAAATGCGTCCATTTTGTTCCACTCATGACCACTAAGTACCATATGCTTTCGGTGAATAGATAAGAGTAGTACTGATCGCGAAAAAATTATACATTCAACGCCTAGGGCCAAATCAACGACAAAGAGTATGACAAAAAAATAACCAAAAGTGGGACTCTAGAAAAAAGGCAACGACAGGACAAAGCCGGAAAAAAGTCAGGCCTGACGTCCATTAGATCAGCTAATCCGAGGTGACGGAAAAAAAAAACATACCCTTGGTAAAAACAATTGCTTATCTTGTACCCCTGAAAGACTTACTTCATATGCCACAAAGCAAACAATACCTTATTGATTACAGAGGAAAGTCTATATACCTTGTATCTAATTGTAGCAACGCCAGGTTAGTCCTCTGGGTAAAGTGATACCGGTCACACAGAGTTTTGACCACACCCAAGATCCAACGTCTTGCCGGAACTGGTGGAAGATTACTTATGATTATGAACAAACAACAAAGTACCACCCTGAACTGAAGTTCCTGAACTGCAGATGTACGAACGTCGATGGTATGTTTAAGTACAACCCTCTGGAAAGACTGTGTTTCCGCTAACAGAAGCCAGGATTAGTTAGTAGATTACCGTTAATAATATTAACAAAAGAGAGATTAAAGAAACTTTTGCCAGCTTTAGACAGAAAGAAAGATTGAGCAAGATTGTAGCATGTCTAATCTGTTACATCCAACAGCAGTGGAGTTGGGTGAATGCTCACGATGGTCTGGATAAGGCATTCCCCCTAAAAATGGCAAGAATTTAAATTTATTGAAAATTCAGGTTTAATCAATGCTTTATAAATAAACGTCCTTTAATTTTGATTCCTAAAATGCTTTAATATTTGCAAATATTGTTTAGGCTGACATTTCAGAGACAAACGTATACCTGATTATGATTATTGTATCTGTACTGTACAACACTAGAGGGTGTATCCTCATTCTTAAGCACATCTCAGTGATCGTGTTTCAGATTCATTCTCCTTGTAACAACAAATTATTCACTATCCTACTGTATCAGATGTGTGCTTTTACTCAAGAATTTAGGATTTTGAGGACATTCCATATACCCTTACATCAACATTTTCGTGTAAGATACATACCCACCTTTTGATCCAAATCCTTGTCTTTTCTCCAAGTATCAGCTCATGAACAGCTCTTAAGAGCTAGTGCCACATACATCACCAATTTATCTTTCGTTTATCTTTCAGATTTATTTTCTCTCACAGATACCCTTTATTGAGACGTCCCCTGTCATAAATCACAAGGATCTGCCCTCGTTCACCCTGGAACTTTGAAGAGCTTTACCTCCTTCCTTAGTGATCCCAGAGCCGCCATGTGATCAACTGGACGATTCTGCCACCGAAGCAGGGACGCAGTTCACTGGCAGCAGTGATTATTTATTTTTTGGTGGACTAATCTTTCACACTCACACAGGCTTATAGACAAATAACCCCGTATAAGTTGACAAAAATGGGTGTAAGAGGTAAGCTCTTGGAATGGATTCAGAATTACCTAACAGACCGGAAAGTTGACCTGCCTTTTCAAGGGAAGATTTCCCTCTGTAAAGGACCTTGAACTTGGCACACCCCAAGGTGGAGTTTTGAGTCCAACTTTGTTTAATGTTCTTATTAATGTCATTGTTAATATTAAGTTACCCAGGGGAATTAATGTTATTGCTTATGCTGATGATATGTTTATTCGTGCAAGAACTTATATTCAAATGAAAATTAGTTGGATATTATTGCCAATATTAGTGAAGAGCTAGTGTTTGTGATCACAAATGAAAAGACAAGTTATGTGTACCAAGCAGGGACACAGGGAACGCCTAATATTGCAGGAATATAAGCTTGAATATGTTGATGCATATAAATACTTAAGGGTCCATGTAGGTGGTAATCGTGGCAGAGACACTGGTTCAGTATCTAATGGTACGGGCACTGCTCCAGTATCTAATGGCAGAGACACTGCTTCAGTATCTAGTGGTAGAGACACTGCTTTAGTGTCTAATGGCAGAGACACTGCATCAGGATCTGATGGCAGAGACACTGCTTCAGTATCTAATGGTAGGGGCACTGCTTCACTATCTAATGGTAAAGACATTGCTTCAGCATCTAATGCAGAGACACTGCTTCAGAATCTAATGGTAGGGATACTCCTTCAGTATCTAATGGTGGAGACACTGCTTCAGTATCTAATGGTAGGGGCAATGCTTTAGTATGTAATGGTAGAGACATACTGCTTCAGTGTCCAATGGTAGAGACTCTGCTTCAGCATCTATGGCAGAGACACTGCTTCAGTATCTAATGGTAGAGACACTGCTTTAATGTCTAATGGCAGAGACACTGCATCAGGATCTGAAGGCAGAGACGCTGCTTCAGTATCTAATGGTAGGGGCACTACTAGACTGTCCAGTAAAAGTAAAGGTATTAGGACTGGCACCCACAACAGTAAGAATTTTAAAGAAATAAACATCGTCACTGGGCCATCAAACAATGAGAAATGACAGAAACTCTCTTCCATAAGACATAGCATAATGTCAGGGGTGCAAGAATTTTGGCTTCCTCGTGAGCTAGAAACCTGATTGAATGGAAGGCACATTAACAAGTACTTTTAATTTTTCTTTTAATCTGCCAAGACTCCAGAAATAACACGATTATAAAATCACAGATAAGGAACTTAATGTTTATTTGTCGGTTTTATCAGTATCACGCATCAAGATGTTTTGATGAAATTCAATCGCTTTTTTCAAATATTGATGGTAATGATACAGTTTTGTTTGATTGCC
The DNA here is from genome assembly GCF_040412425.1 of Macrobrachium rosenbergii. Taxonomy (NCBI): domain Eukaryota; kingdom Metazoa; phylum Arthropoda; class Malacostraca; order Decapoda; family Palaemonidae; genus Macrobrachium; species Macrobrachium rosenbergii. Next base: position 36,041,938 of record NC_089757.1, on the reverse strand, counting down.
AATGAGGTTTAAAAACAATACAACTCTTCTTTGTAACCCTGTGATATAGGTTATTATAATTACAACCAAAAATAAGGCATCGGTTGTTTGTGGAGACTTTTTGAAGAAAAAATTAATTATGTGCCTACGACTGACTTACTCTTCTTATCTTGGTGAAAATGCATGAGATAAAGGCATATACATATACATATATATGTATACACACACACACACACACACACACACACATATATATATATATATATATATATATATATATATATATATATATATATATATATATATATATATATATATATACAGTATATATGTATATATATATATATATATATATATATATATATATATATATATATATATATATATATATATATATATATATATATATTCTCTGGGCTTTCATTTCCCTTATTCACTATTCCTGTGAAAATGTGTTTTTACAACCTTTTAGATCAAGTTTATTCATCAACTGAATAAACTTGATCTGAAACTATCAAACTTTTTTTTTTTTTATTCTAACAGCTGATTACGAATTACACGAGAAAAAAACTTAAAATCTATAGATAGAGAGCTAATAAATACAAGGTTCCAAATTCAAAATATAGATTATTGTAATAAACGAAAAATATATTGATAATCCTAGACAAACCGGTTGAAAAATAATAGCGTGAGACAAGGAAATAACACGCGAGGAACAAGAACCATCTATTATTATTATTATGATTATTATTATTATTATTATTATTATTATTATTATTATTATTATTATTATTGTTGTTTACTCAGTCCCATGAATAAAATCCTCCATTCATTGTCCACATACGTTCCTTCTTCCCTAAATAATCTAAAGTTTTTCTTATATATAATCAGTTGCCAATATATATATATATATATAAAGCAAGAGAATAAGAACACTTTTTTCCCATACAGTAAATTAAAACAAATAAAGGATAAGAGCAACAGCAATGCGGTTAAAAATGTGAAGATTTATGGCGTTAAAGTAATTCCTTGTGCCGCCGCTAGATGGCAGAACCTGTCGGTGCACATTTCTCACCCACTAGACCTAGTCTCATAATCACCATTGCGCCACAACATCAAAGAATATGGAGATTTCCGGTTAGGAGTTTCCATGTAAGTAAGTAACAGTGTAGTTGTAAAGTAAAATATGAGAATTACTAAACGCTATGACGGGAAAACCCGTCGAAAGAAAGCGTTCTTGCAATGTCTGGAATCTCGCCTTCGACCATTGCCTGAGCGGCGGTATGGAAGACAGGGTGAGTTGAGTCGATCACCTCACAACGCCGAATGCTATACGTGGACGTCGATAGCTTAGTATAAGCTCGACGACATCATTCCAGGGTCGGAAATGATAGATACGAAGACTCTAGGAATTAGATTATTCATCTGTCGATTGTCTAAAGTTGAAGGAACTGTTGAAAATGGAGCGAATGAACAAAATGATGACCGGCTAAAATGGACACTTGCTAAAGCGTTACCGCTTTACACAACGATCAATCAAATATTACGTGATATTTGATGCGCTGGATTTGCTATTTCCGTGCATCCAGCTTTTTCCCCATTTTAAAAAAGAACACTGCATGAGAGGAATTAATATCGAAACCGTGCGATTTGATTGTCGTAAGTTGGTTGACAAAGATATGATATTATGAGTGCAGTAAGTTGTATGTATATATATATATATATATATATATATATATATATATATATATATATATATATATATATATATATATATCTCATTTGATTAACCGTTACTGTTGATATACTTGTATATCGAACGCTCTGTGCTGTGATATCTGTATGTATACACACACACGCACACACTTGTATATATATTAGCTTAAATACATACGTGTGGCGCATTCTATTTGCATACAGAAACACTCACACACACGTATATATATACTGTCTATATATGCATACATACATACACATACATATATACTGTGTATATATACATACATATATATATATGTATGTATGTATAGATATATATATATATATATATATATATATATATATATACACACACGTGTGTGTACGTATATCACATCCTAGAAATTATGACCAACCTCTCTCTCTCTCTCTCTCTTTCTCTCTCTCTCTCATAATTTCTGGGATGTGATATACGTACACACACACGTGTGTGTGTGTATATATATATATATATATATATATATATATATATATATATATATATATCAGTAGCAAGGGACAATAATAAAAAAAACCTGACCTCACCGATCTCACTCCCAATAAAAATATAAAATAATAACAAAACACAAGAATAACATCCGACAATAACCATTCTTTAACCTCACTCCTCTACGAGCAAGAAATCCCGTCATCGAAATATAAAACAACAGCGATATAAAACGGAAATATAAAAGAATATAAATAGAAAATAGATAAAAAAGAAGTTAATTTCAGGGGAGAGCTAAGAGCACGCGCTTGGGACAGCCTGCCAGGCAATCGATCAATTCAGTCTGGTGGTCTCCTCTCCTCTCCTTCTCTCTCCTCCTCCTCCTCCTCCTCCTCCTCCTCCTCCTCTTCTCCTCTGTTCTCCACCACCTCCTCACTTCTTTATCCTTCTCACCCTTCTCCCTCTCTCTGTGTCTTTATCTTTCTTAGATGTATGTATGTATGTGTGTAAATATTTATACATATATACTGTATTTCTCATGTGTTCATTTCCATCATATATATATATATATATATATATATATATATATATATATATATATATATATATATATATACACACACACATATATATATGTATATATATATGAATATATATGTATGCATTATATATATATATATGAATATATACAGTGTATATATATATATATATTTATTTATTTATACATACGAGTATATATATACTATCTATATATGCATAAATATATTTCCATATGTTTATAGTTACTAGCCCTTTCACATATTACAATATGTTTCCTGAGTTTCTGTTAATGTCCTAAAGTGAAGCAGTAATTAATCAATAGCTCTTGCACGACCACACACACACACACACACAGAGAGAGAGAGAGAGAGAGAGAGAGAGAGAGAGAGAGAGAGAGAGAGAGAGAGAGAGAGAGAGAGAGAGAGAGAGGTTGGTCAGAAGTTGTTTGAAAATGTAAGTAACACTTCCATGTGAAGCCGAAATCTCTCCAGCTGGCAATTGAATATTGATAATTCTCCTTCATGTTATTTTACGCATTCACTTGTTTAAACGTAAGCGTAAATAAATATGAATAATTTTATGTAAGCCATAATTTTCCTATCGCTGATTTCCACGTACAAATGAGTGTGTGTGTGTGTGTGTGTGTGTTTGTTTATAAGAGACAGGCAGGCAGTGAGACAGACGGAAGCTGAGTTGCAAAGCAATCTTTAGCATTTCCAAGATAGGTGTAGAATTGAACTGAATATAGAGTTTAGGCCAAAGGCCAAGCACTGGGATCTATGAGGTTATTCAGTGCTGGAAAGGAAATTGAGAGTAGGTAGGTTTGAAAGGTGTAACAGGAGGAAAATCTCGCAGTTGGAAGAATGATAATATGAATGGAGAGACAGTAAAAGGAACGAAAGAGGTTGCAGCTAGGGGCCGAAGGGACGCTGCGAAGAACCTTTAGTAATGCCTACAGTGCACCACGTAA
>NC_089757.1:36005764-36033264 GCF_040412425.1 Macrobrachium rosenbergii | reverse complement strand
AGATAATATTTAGATAATTTTATTCTGAAGGGAGAAATACTGAATCATTATAAAAAATTAGATAATAATATAAAGATAAAATTTAATTCTGAAGGGAGAAATAATGAATATTTATAAAAACGAGATGATAATATCAAGATAAAAATTTAATTCTGAAGGGAGAAAATACTGAATATTTATAAAAACGAGATAATAATATCAAGATAAAAATCTAATCCTGAGCGGAGAAATAATGAACATTTAAATACTGAATATTTATCAAAAAGAAATGAGAAAACGAAGCAAGATAAAAATTTAAATTCCGAAAGCAGTAAAATATTTCCATCCTTGGAAGGATGAAAAGTCGCCATTTCTCAGCAAAACGCAACAGCTAATAATCTTCTAATTACCACAACGCATTAACTTTTCCAATCGAAGCGTATATACGCCGAATTTCAGTTCATTAATTAAAACGGGACTTCGCTAGCGGTACTACACCTCCTCCCACCCCTCTCCTTCCCCCCTCCCCCACATTTATTAACGAAAAATAATTCCATTGTAATAGGATTTTATATCAATTAAGTAAATTAGAAAATAGGGGGAGGGGGTGGGAGTTCGTTTTCATGGTATAGACTATGGAGAATGTGGTAGGGGGGAGGGGTGGAAGTGAAGGAGGGTGGGGGTAGGAGTAGGGGAGTGGTAAGGAGGGGGCAGGGTTTAGGGAAGGGGAACCAGGGCCGTCATTAGTCGCTGTCAGTGGGTGGTAGGTTGAGTGCAAAGGCGCCACGTGCTTGCATATTGCAATTCAATGATTTCTTTTTCACCTGAACGTCTGTATAGAGGGGGAGGGGGAGCCCCGAGGAGGATTAAGCGGGGAAGGGGAAGGGGGCGAAGGAGAAAGGGGAAAGGCCAAGCAATAAAAGAACTGGAGAATTTCGGTCACGGTCGAAAAAAATAAACAGTGACGAGTTTCTCAAGTTCAGTCAGTGACTGTTTTCGTTGAACTGAATATAGAATTTAGGCCAAAGGCCAGGCACTGGGACCTATGAGGTCATTCAGCGCTGAAACGGAAATTGACAGTAAAAAGTTTGAAAGGCGTAGCAGGAGGAAAACTTCAAAGCAGTTGCACTGTGAATCAATTGTTCGGAGAGGGCTGAGGAAAGTAAGATGGAAGAAAGAGAATATGAGAGGAGGTACAGTAAAGAAATGAAAGGGGTTGCAGCTGGGGGCCGAATGCACGCTGCAAAGAACCGTAAGGCAAGTCTGATAATTCAATACTCGCTTCCTAGAGGTATATTTTTATAGTTTGAAGTCCTTTTAAGCAACAATATTACTTTTAACCTTAAAATATTCACAATACTCAAATGACTGGACATTTTACCATTAAAATATTCATAAAAATCAAATGATCGGATCTCTACCCAAGTATAACAGGCAGTAATTTTTTTTTTTTTTTTTTTTGCACTCGCTCGGTTTGAGCGGTGCAGTGACAGAGGAGAGACTTTGGAACTTTCCTTTTCTTTTCCGACCATTTTCCTCCGGTGTTGCCGATTTCGAAGCTCACTGATCGACAGTGCCGACTGATCGACAATGTCGGAGTTATGCGAGGTCGAAGTCCGTAGGAGAATAAGTAAGAAAACAGCAATAATAATAATAATAATAATAATAATAATAATAATAATAATAATAATAATAATAATAATAATAATAATAATATATAACCTACTTACACTTACATCACTGTGGATTTCTTCACCATTTGAGTGACTTGTGCTATTATGAAATTTTTATGAATAATAATAATAATAATAATAATAATAATAATAATAATAATAATAATAATAATAATAATAATATAACAAAAGCCTTTATAAGCAATTGTGCATAGACAAGCACCATGGAGATAACACGATCAAAAGATAAACAAAAGAATAAAAACAAAAAAAGTTGAATCGAATAATAATAATAATAATAATAATAATAATAATAATAATAATAATAATAATAATAATAATAATGAAAACCTTTAGAAGCACTTATGCATAGACAAGCATCCTGGAAATAACGATAAAAAATAAACGAAAGAATATAAATTAAAAAAATGTTGAATCGAATAATAATAATAATAATAATAATAATAATAATAATAATAATAATAATAATAATAATAATAATAAAAGCTTCAGAAGCACCTGTGCATTGACAAGCATCGTAGAAATAACACGACCAAAAAATAAATAAATAAAAAAATAGAAATAAAAAAAGGTTGAATCGAATCGATACACCTGATACTTTTGAGAACAGGATCATCCCAATCACTTCACGGGCAAACACCATTAAACCCAACCGCTGCTGGGGCCCCCAGAAAGGAAAACCGAAATTCGTGATTACCTTGAGGGAAATTAACGACTGGAGTCATTAACCTTGTCAGCGCAGGTGATCAGAATTGCAAACGAAATAACTTATTCAGTTGAAGACCGAGCAATGGTTTTATACTCCGCCAGATTTCACTCGATCGATTTCGGCTGCGCTGGGCCCAGTGGCGAATTTGGTGGACCGATCTTTAGACACCTGAGTTGAGGGGTATCTTGTATCCCCCCATCGGTAAATGAAAGCCGCTCTTCTGTAAGAGTATGGTGTCCGGATAAAATAGAGGCGCGATTTATGCGGACGCCATTTGCATATGCATGTTTTACTAGCATGCTTCACTCATTGGGTGTCAGATCAACGATCGTTCTCTCTCTCTCTCTCTCTCTCTCTCTCTCCCTCTCTCTCTCTCTCTCTCTCTCTCTCTCTCTCTCTCTCTCTCTCTCTCCTATAAGAGTATGACGTCCGGATAAAGTAAAAGCACCATTTATCCGTACGTCATTGGCCTATGCATGTTTTAATAATATGCTTAACTCACTATAGATGCCTAATCAACAATCGTTCTCTCTCTCTGTCTCTCTCTCTCTCTCTCTCTCTCTCTCTCTGCTATAAGAGTAAGTATGATGTCCGGATAAAATAAACGCAAGGTTTATCCGGACGTCACTAGATCATGCATGCTTTAGCCTACTAACATGGGTTTCTTTCACTCGAAGTCTGATCAAGAATCTCTCTCTCTCTCTCTCTCTCTCTCTCCTATAAGAGTAAGTATGATGTCCGGATGAAATAAACGCATGATTTATTCGGACGTCACTAGATCATGCATGCTTTAGTAACATGCTTACCTCACTGGCTGCCTAATCAACAATCGTTCTCTCTCTCTCTCTCTCTCTCTCTCTCTCTCTCTCTCTCTCTCTCTCTCTCTCTCTCCCCTATAAGAGTAAGTAGCCTATGATGTCCGGATAAAATAAACGCATGATTTATCCGGACGTCACTAGATCATGCATGCTTTAGTAACATGCTTATCTCACCACTGGCTGTCTGATCAGTAATCGTCTCTCTCTCTCTCTCTCTCTCTCTCTCTCTCTCTCTCTCTCTCTCTCTCTCTCTCTCTCTGCTCTTTCCTAGTAGCATTACAAACCATTCGCAGCTGACAGGTATTAATGGCCGACAATTTGTGTAAATCGCCATGAATCCAAGGAGATGTCAATCGCTGTGTTTACACCACAAAAGCACAGGAGAGGGTATTAATTATCGGACCTCGGAGCAATACATCTTTGCCGCGGCCGGGACGGTTGAAAATCCCCTCCGAATTCCGCGCTGGCTTCGACCTTCCGATCCTGATCTTCGGGTGTCGCTCCCAGAATGGGAATCGTTCCATTGTAGATTGACTTGTTTCGGCTATCGTGATATGCAATGGACTTTGTGTCTTTTATTTTATTTTTTTTGGGGGGAGTTTTTTTTTTCGGGGAGTAAATTGGGGAAAGGAAGGAGTTGTTATAGTTGTTTTTGAGTGTTAATAGGCTGCGTGGCTTCTTTTATATTGTCACAGAAAACAATGAATTAATGCAGTTTCATGTTATAATAATAATAATAATAATAATAATAATAATAATAATAATAATAATAATAATAATAATAATAATAATATTTATTATTATTATTATTATTATTATTATTATTATTATTATTATTATTATTATTACTCTGGATATAAACCCCTACTCATATGGAACAGGCCTTCAGGGGCCACTGATTTGAATTCAGTCTTCCAAAGAGTATGGTGTTCATTTGGAAGAAGTTACGGAAGATAACACTAATTACAGTTATTAGAAAAGAAAAAAAGAGAAATTCATAAATGAGTCAATGATGAATCAATAATATGAATTTTCTTTAAAATACTCTTACCTACAATTGCACTTGATAAATGAAACAAACATAAACAAATGGATAGATTGGTTAATGACGTAAAGATTTTTCAAAGAGCGACATGTGTAAATGTACACATGATTACCAAAGTGAATAAATAAGTCAGGAAGTAAAAGAAACGAACATAGTACTGTATTAAAAGGATCAGATACTCACTGTTATGGAGAATAAGAGAATCACATACCCACTGTTATAGAAAAGGTAAGTCTGACAGTACACATAAGGAAAACTATTTTTGTCCAAAGGAAGGAAATAGCTGTTGAGTTTCACAGAAAAAAAAAGGATCCTGCATAAATCTTAACAGGAAATGCTTTGATGACAGACTAAATCAGACGTGGCCTTGTTAATACGAAATCAGCTTGTATTCTCCTTGTATATTTTAATAATTTACATTACTGTCTATTCATTTATTAATTTGTTAATTTATTTTTTTATTTTCTAATCAACTGATCTATTCTTTCTGTATTTCCTGTTACCTTCTATTACTTCTTTCAAATGAACTGAATATTATTCTTTGGAAGCTTGAATTTCAAGCCAGTGGCCTCTGTGAGCTTGTTCCATGTGAATAGGGTTCATCTTCTGAATAATATGTAATAATAATAATAATAATAATAATAATACACAATAATAATAATAATAATAATACCATTGAATTTCAAGTCAATGGCCCTGTGACTTGTTCCATGAATAGGTTCATCTTCTGAATAATAATAATAATAATAATAATAATAATAATAATAATAATAATAATAATAATAATAATAATAATAATAATAATAATAATAAAAATAATCATAATAATAATAATAATAATAATAATAATAATAATAATAATAATAATAATAATAATAATAATAATAATAATAATAATTGTTCAATAACGCCAAATTAATCCACACAGAAGAAGAGTATCCTGTAACTGGTCACTGGTAGAAAGAAGTAATTGCAACAGTAGCAAGAGTATCATTATTTGTGCGCTTTCTAGAAGACTAACTGACAATACCAGCCTTTCCAATACCATTACAAGATATAATTTCAAGATGTGTTAAAAAGAAGGTGGGCTTGAGAGGTTACCACTATACCTTTCGCTATACAAACAATGATGATTGTTCAAAGCATTCAACAAGTTAAAAATGCGCCGAAGTTTCTTCGCCGCAATCGAGTTTTCTGTACAGCCACTACAGCGTATGATCAAGGCTACCGAAAATTGATCTATTTCTCGTGGTCTCGGTATAATGCTGTATGAGCAGCGGCCCATGAAACTTTAACCACTGCCCAGTGGTGGCCTTTCCAATATCGTTACCAAAAACACGATAATGGCTAACTTTAACCTTATATAAAACAAAAACTACTGAAGTTGAGGGGCTGCAATTTTGATATGATTGATGTTTGGAGGGTGGATGATCAACATATGAATTGCAGCCCCTACTCTAGCCTCAATAGGTTTTAAGATCTGAGGCAGGACAGAAAAAGTGGAAGGACAGACTGTTGGCACAATAACGTTTTCTTTACAGAAAACTAAAAACTTAGGCTAAGCATAAGGTTCGAGACTGCTAAATTAATTAAAACTGGCAGGTAATTTATTTACACCAAGGGACACTGCATTAACGCAGGAAGAGCTGCGCAAATCGTGTCACGAATTTTTCCTTTATTTTATTGAGTTGAAGGTAAATATCCCTTGTCGATATCATTCAACTGGTCGTGATTGGCTGCTCGTGCTTCTCGGCGCCTACCAATGCTACAACAATATCGGCTGCAGAGATTTACCGCCAGCTTCAGAAAAGCAACTGGCAAGTAAAAATTGCATGAAATGAAATTCCTGTTATGATAACGTTTATAATAGAATTGAATTGAATATAGAATTGAGGTCAAAGGTCAAGCACTGGGACTTATGAGGTCATTCAGCGCTGAAATATAAACTGACAGAAGATATGAAAGGTGTAACAGGAGGAAAACCTGGCAGTTGCACTATGAATCACTTCTTAGGAGAGGGTTGAGGAAAGTGAAGGCCTGTCCAGACGAGCGGGCCTGATCGGCGGGCAAACACTGTTCCCATAACCCGTTCCGCCAATGCTGGACCGACCGAGTGAGCCAGAACGATGCGATTGACTGGTAACGATGCTTCAGAAGCGAGAGAAAATATAAAACGGCTGGAACTGCCCGACCGGCATGCCCGCTAGTGTGGACAGGCCATAAGATGAAAGGAAGAGAATATGAACGAAGGTACAGTAAAAGGAATGAAAGGGGTTGCATCTAGGGGCCGAAGGGACACTGCAACGAACCGTAAGTAATGCCTACAGCGCACCACGTGAGGTGCACTGATGGCACTACCAGCTCCCTACGGAGTATAGGGGCAAAAAGGTCGTGTTTTTATAAATCTAGCTTAGGTAGGATAAATCTTCTCTGGGAGTTAATTAGTCAATATTTTAACTGCTTACTCTCTGTCCGTCTACAAAACAATATTGGTTTAAAATTTAGAAAAAAAAATAACACTGACTTCTGGTAAAAGCATCCCAAATCTGTGTGCGTGTGTTTGTGCCTGCGTTTGTGGGCGAGTCAGAGAGTATTTGTGTGCGAGTGAGAAAGTGTGTGTGTGTGTGTATGTGCGTATGTGTGTGCGTTTTTAAGAAGACCTTTCACAAACGTAACATTTCCGGTCACAGATTTATTTACTTATTTATTTTGTTTTTTGTTATCTGGCAAAAATACAAATCTGGTGATAAATGGCTCTCAGGACGACAGGTATGAGAAAGGGAAAATGTCCGTGGCAGACTTTGAACCTCGGAAGCCTTTTGAGGCTTTGTTGTTACGGTTTAATAATAATTTTCCATCGTTAACTAATAATGGCGAAAAGGATCCAAGACTGAATGTTTTCAGTAAATATCGCTGCTAAACAACTACCGTTATTTCTTTCGGCAATCCTGCAACTGTTAGTTTTATTGTTATCATAATTTTTGATTTATTAGCACGATTCAGTCATTATTATTATTATTATTATTATTATTATTATTATTATTATTATTCAATTTGTTAATTGCGGAAACACTTTATACGCTAAAGAAATACGTAGGCGTTATACAGAGTAGAATATAGATGTTATCAATCTGTCAATACTTGAAATCTAGGAAAATTCCGGGTTGTATAACGATTATAATGAAATGATTATAATGATGTACATAAAGAACACCAAAAAAACATTTATTTCTGAGTATTATCACTAATCTAAACTATATAATCAAATACTGATAAGTAAGGAAGCAGTTTTTTCTCTTACTAAAACTGCTATTAATAGAAAGAAATTGGAAATTTCAAGGTCATTCAACTGCTATCAGAAAATCCATTAAACCTACTTTACAATTGTAAGTCTTTTCAGTGGCTTCAAACCTCTTGGAAAATAAGATTGATGTGAGGCCCACTGACATAGAGAATCTCTATTTTGCATCGATTCTGATCCATGCAAGCACTGTGTTTCTTTCTACTGATTCTGACCCATGCAAGCACTGTTTCTTTCTACTGATTCTGACCCATGCAGGCGTTGTGTTTCTTTCTACTGATTCTGACCCATGCAAGCACTGTGTTTCTTTCTATTGATTCTGACCCATGCAGGCACTGTGTTTCTTTCTACTGATTCTGTTCCATGCAAGCACTGTGTTTCCTCCTCCTGATTCTGACCCATGCAAGCACTGTGTTTCTTTCTACTGATTCTGACCCATGCAGGCACTGTTTATTTTTCTTATTCTGACCCATGCAAGCGCTATGTTTATTTTGACTGATTCTGACCCATACAAGCACTGCTTTTATCTTTATTAATTCTGACCCATGTAAGCACTGTTTCTTTCTACTGATTCTGAACCATAAAAGCACGGTTTATTTTCTCTAATTCTGCCCCATGCAGGCACTGAGTTTATCTCTGCTGATTCTGACCCACGCAAGCACTGTTTATTTCTATTGATTCTGACCCATGCAAGCACTGTTTATTTCTATTGATTCTGATACATGTAGGCATTGTTCATTGTCACTTATTCTGACCCATGCAGAGCGCTGTGTTTACGTTCACTATTTCTAACCCATGAAGATAACGTGTTCGTTTTTATTTATTCTGACCCACGCAAGCATTGTTTATTTTCACAGATTTTGACCCATGAAGAAGCTGTATTCATGTACCCAGTGGGACAAGCTCTACTTATTGACACACGTCTCGGGATTAAGCTAATGTGCCTGACAGTGTTTGCTCGAGTGTTTACTGGGCGTGTCTTGTCTTATTGATCAGGTGACTGTGACGAATAACTGCTTCCTTGACCAGTCTCGTGAATCTCTTGACCAGTCTTTGTGATTCCGGGGGCCTTCAAACCAGGGACAGATGAATATTTAATTACGGATGTGAATGCGTATTGCTCATAGTGCTTTCACTCTCGTTATAGAAAACATAACCAGCTGAGAGAGAGAGAGAGAGAGAGAGAGAGAGAGAGAGAGAGAGAGAGAGAGAGAGAGAGAGAGAGAGAGAGAGAGAGTTATCTTTTTAGAATTAACTGAGCATACTTGGCAATGAGCATTTGTAAAAGCGGAAGATTTCAACCTACAGTGAACAAGGGTTTTACGCGTGAGAGAGAGAGAGAGAGAGAGAGAGAGAGGTTCCAAGCTTAGCAAGAAAACATCCCCAACAAGTAGATCTCCCAGCGTCCCATTTTCTTCATTTCGCAGCGAATTTCCCGGGGTCGGTACAGGCCTGTCATCCTTGCGGGCTGTTTTTTTTTTTTTTTTATTTTGCCCTTCATTAATCATTTGCTCCCGGCCCGTCAAACCGAAGGGCCAAGAAACGGTTCACAGCCCTTCGTGTCGTGTCGAAAACCTTCGGACAGACGGAGAAAACGCCCGCCTTGGGGTTCGTTTGGTCAAAAAAAAAAAAAAAAAAAAAAAAATCGTTCGAATGACGCCACTTACTTCAAACGACCCATACAAATACCACCCCCTTCCCCGCTTCCCCTCCTCTCTCCTCCTTCCCCCTCCTCCCTCCCCAAGGCGAAAATGAGGTTTGATTGGTCGGATAAGACCGGAAAAGCCAATTATGAGAGCCTTGCCAGTAAACAGGGGGTGCTCTTGTGTCTTTGAAAACGCCGCTCCCTAAACCAAATCAAGTGATATTCGGTGAAAAGTCGACAGTGTTTGGTTTCATACAGTCGAATTAAGTGATATCATTCGATAGTATTTGGTTTTAAAGTCGAATTAGCTTTTAACGCAGCATATATATACATTTTATAATATATACATATGTACATATATGTGTATAAATATATATATATATATATATATATATATATATATATATATATATATATATATATATATATATATATATATACTTGAAGAGGTTTAAAAAATTCATTGATTTCTCTAAGAACTTGAAGAGGTTTCAAAAAGTTCAGTTATTTCTTTCAGAACTTGAAGAGGTTTTAGAAAGTTCAATTATTTCTCTAAGAACTTGAAGAGGTTTCAAAAGTTCAATAATTTCCTTAAGAACATGAAGAAGTTTTAAAAATTCAATTTCTTTAGGAACCTGAAGAGGTTCCATTAAGTCACTGAAGATTCTGAACAACCAGTATGATAACACTATATAGCATTTATCTCCGCAGGGGGTTAGTGCCGTCAGTGCACCTCACGTTGGTGCACTGTAGGCATTACTTAAGGTGCAGCGTGCCTTCGGCCCCTAGCTGCAACCCATTACGTTCCTTTTACTGTACCTCCTTTCATGTTTTCATTCTTCCACCTTACTTTCCACCCTCTCCTAACAACTGATTCATAGTGCAACTGCTTTGAGGTTTTCCTCCTGTTACACCTTTCAAACCTCTAACTGTCAATTTCTGTTTCAGCACTGAATGACCTTATAGGTCCCAGTGCTTGGCCTCTGGCCTAAATTCTGTATATAGAATACTAAATATTTATATGATGTGATCTTCAGCAAACTCGAAAATATTGTTGCAAAACTTCACTTAATTCTTTAGGAATTCAGTGATGTATCATCGGGTTATTGTAGTAGTTCAAAATCCAGTGTAAAAATATTATTATATATCAACAGCACATACATAATCACCAAGGCACAAAATAAAGACAACTGACCTTCAAGTTAAGCATTTAAAAAAAAAAAACAAGTAAAAATGCGCCGAAGTTTCTTCAGCGCAGTCGAGTTTTCTATACAGCGTATAATCAAGGCCACCGAAAATAGATCTACCTTTCGGTGGTCTCGGTATAATGCTGTATGAGCTGCGGCCCATGAATCTTTAACCACGGCCCGGTGGTGGCCTATCCTATATCGTTCCCAGAAGCACGATTATGGCTAACTTTAACCTTAAATAAAATCAAAACTGCTGAGGCTAGAGGGCTGCGATTTGGTATGTTAGATGACAGGAGGGCGGATGATCAACGTATCAATTTGCAGCACTCTAGCCTCAGTAGTTTTCAAGATCTGAGGGCGGACAGGACAGAAAAAGTGCGGACAGAAAAAAGTGCGGACAGAAAAAGTGCGGACAGAAAAAAGTGCGGACAGAAAAAAGTGCGGACGGACAGACAAGGCCGTCACAATAGTTTTCTTTTACAGAAAACTAATAAAAAAAAACAGGAAAGAAAAACTATTTTATTAAGCCCATGAAAACACACACTACACGAGGCTGGGGTTCTCTCAGAGTTATGGCGACGCCAGATTAATTATCATAGGGAACTAGTTACGGCATAAGAGTTTCGAGTTAAGATTCCGTTCGAGTATCCTGGGATACTCACACAAGTCTTCGCTAAGAGATGATCGTTCAGAAGGTAATTTATGCGCGTGCGCTTCGAGATGGGTATGAAAGAAGAAATATGATAGGATTTTATATATGCATATATAAATATATAAATATAATTATATATATATGTATATATATGCATATATATGAATAGGGGTTTATCTTCTGAATAGTAATAATAATAATAATAATAATAATAATAATGATATTAATAACAATAAATTAAATCAGACATGTACAATATATGCATTATATGTATATATATATATATATATATATATGTATATATATATATATATATATATATATATATATATATATATATATATATATTATATATATATATATATATATATATATATATATATATTTATATATATATATATATATATATATATATATATATATATATATATATATATATATATATATATATGTATATATATATATATACAATACATATAAGGTACATATTCCATTTCATTTATTATTATTATTATTATTATTATTATTATTATTATTATTATTATTATTATTATTATTCTGAAGATAAAACCCCATTCGTATGGGAACAATTCACAGGGACCAAAGAATCGAAATTCAAGTTTCCAAAGAACACGGTGTTCATTTGAAAGAAGTTATAGAAGATAATAGGAAACAGAAAGAAGAGATCAGTTATTATATAAAAAAAGATAAATAAACTAACTCACAAATATAAAAAAAGCATAAATAAATAATCAAAAAGTAAAGTGAATCGTTTTAGGGTAGTAATGCACTCCAATGAACTGCTGGAAAAGGATTATGTAGAAATTCTCATGCAATATTGCATCACTGAAAGCTGGGTCAGGTGAGTTATAAACGGGCATAAAAAACATGGAATAATTTTTATGTTTTCACATAATGTATCCTTTATGATTTCGCATAATGTGAGCTTTATGTTTTCGCGCTACATGACTCGTCCTCTAAATTGCGACATAGTAATTGCAAATTACAGTATAGTAATTAAATTCACAATATATGAACAATGTATTATGCAGAGGTCTCGCTTCGCTCTCGTTTGCGAATGATTAAAAAGGATCATAAAATAATAATGGTGTTTATTACTGTTATTTACTGAATTAGCATTCGATAAATAAGGAGTAAAGGAGATAAGCCACTTTTTCTGAATTTTTACAGATTCGTCTCAATTTCGTTGGTTTTTCTTCAGATCTATTGAAAAACATAAGATTTTTAATTAGGAATAATATTTACTGAACTTACAAGTTCATAAAATGAATAAGTTTATGAAATCGTTCATTATTATTATTATTATTATTATTATTATTATTATTATTATTATTATTATTATTATTATTATTATTATTATTATATTATTATTACCTTCTGTTACTTCTTTCAAACGAAAACCATATTCTTTGGAAGTCTGAATTTCAAAGTCAATGGCCTTTATGGGCTTGTTTCATGTGAATAGGGTTTATCTTTTTATTGTATTATTATTATTATTATTATTATTATTATTATTATTATTATTATTATTATTATTATTACCTTCTGTCATTTCTTTCAAATGAACACCATATTCTTTGGAAGCCTGCATTTCAAAGTCAATGGCCTTTATGGACTTGTTTCATATGAACAGGGTTCATTTTCAGATAATTATTATTATTATTATTATTAAAAATAAAAGAAAACATTCATATACACAAATCTCTAAACCCGCAGACTTGCTAAAAAAAGAGATAAGGAAATAAAAAAAATATGAAGAATAATTAATCAAATAAATATATACATAAATAATTAGCCTCTTTGTGCCTCTGCGACATTCTCTTCCATTTTGTGTTCACCCTCGCGCTCATTGGATACTAAAACATGTTCTAGCAGATCCACAATCCTCCATTCTCTCCACTTGACCAAACCTTTTAGGGATCTGTGAGCCATCATTCCACCTATGGTGAAGTGTCTACCAAATCTTTATATCTTTACATTTCCTGCCTTTTCATCCCTTGTTACTCCACATATATAGGTACTTAATTAACAGTGCCTTTTATATCTTATCCGCAAATGGTTTCAACACCACCTTTACTTCTGTTAAGGAGAGTTGGCTCAACAACAACCATGTATTGCCTCTGTTGCTTCCACAAATACTCCGCCTCTCTTTGAACCCTTATGCAAAAATCGTGGTACCGTTAATTCTGCCTTTAATTTTACATACCTATAAACTCAGCCATTTCCATTCTTCCGCCATCCTTACTGACATTTCTCCATAACACTTTCCATTACATCTCATTCCACCTCACATCCCACTTCCATAAAGGAGAACTGGCACGTCAGTGCCTTCATGCATTCCAACTTTGCCTTCCACGAATTTTCCGCTTATGAGTATCTTTCCTATTTCCTGCTATCATTCCACCCTGGGACTGGAGTCCTGTCTCATCCAACTATTATCCTTATATATACATATATATATATGTATATATATACTGTATATGTATATATATATATATATATATATATATATATATATATATAATATATATATGTATAAATTCCAAGCAAGGAGAACTAGAAGTACTTCGTCACCACTGGGATTCGAACTGCTGCCTGGTTGAGAAACAACGATGCACAGTGACTTTTGACCACTTGAACTGGATATTCTAAGATATTTGTGGTTTAATAATTGCGGATATAAAAATTTACGGTGCAGTCACACACACACACTCCATATATATATATATATATATATATATATATATATATATATATATATATATATATATATATATATATATTTATATATATATATATATATATATATATATATATATATATATATATATATATATATATATTTTATATATATATATATATATATATATATATATATATATATATATATATATATATATGTAGAGAGAGAGAGAGAGAGAGAGAGAGAGAGAGAGAGAGGAGAGAGAGAGAGAGAGAGAGAGAGAGACAATAGCAATGCCAAGATACACAGTAACAATACAGTACATTACTAAACTTAAGCAGTTACCATCACAGACTCTGTTCCTCCTCTATAACAATATTCAGAATTCTCGCACCTTCTCTTGTACTCCCTAACTTGTATCTACGGTCTTCGGCACTGGCAATGCAAATGTAGCTCTGGTTGCAAAAGTTGCAACAGAAACTCGAGTAATGGCAACAGCTGTGGACCAACGAACTCTGTTGTTTTCTTATATATGCTTAAAGAGATGATTTAACTTTGGATTTTATTTATACTTAAGCTATTTCTCTATATTTTGTTTACTTTTTTATTCTCTATAAGAAGGAATAACAGTTTCCTGCTTTTTCTGGAGGTGTGTCAAACCTGATGTTATTATTCACATTGATATATATATATATATATATATATATATATATATATATTATATATATATATATATATATATATATATATATATATATATATATAATATATATAGTATATATTTATATATTTATATACATATACATATATATATATATATATATATATATATTATATATATATATATATATATATATATATATATATATATATATATATATCTATTCTGTATATATATATTTATAGTATATACATTATATGACATTTTTTATCACACCGTGATTTATATACAATCATGAAGCTACAAATGTTGCTTAATATCAAAATCACGCTACTTCAGGAATATCCCCTGATGGGGAATTATCCGAAGGGAATTTATAAAAAATAAATGGACGGGCACTGCCGAAATCTCGATCCCACGACACAGACGTGCCATCCAGCAATTCGGTCACGTTACCACTGAGCTATCTGTATATAATGTATACATACATATTATATATAATGTATATATATACATACATACATGCACACATACATACATACATACATACATACATACATACATACATACATACATACATACATACATACATATTTAGAATTGTATTTTCAATACGCTAACCAACCCACATTACTTACAAATACCATTTTGCAAACAGGTGACCAACGAATCTTCTGCTCTCCCGTCATTACCATGCAAAGTTTTGCATATGTAAATAGCGTACGCTACTTTCAGAGGTATATTTGTATTGAAACGTTATAGCTGGTAAATAGCATTACCCTCATAATTCCTCGGCGTCAGTAGTATACAAGTAGCAGTAGCAGCGGGAAATACTTATAATAAGTAACAGCTCACGGTCAGTATTCACCGGAAGAGGAAATGAAGAGTCGTAATGCTTATCGCAACGATAAAGGAGGCGTCTGTCGTATTATTAGGAGAAATTAAGAGAATAATTTGTACATCTCCCTTCCGAGGATAAACGACTGATTATCTCCATTCCGAGGGTAATGGAGGACGTCGCAGCACACGACTTTGCATATGAATCAATTGTGCGATTCCTCACGTATTCTCTCTCTCTCTCTCTCTCTCTCGTTTCTTTATAACCTTATCTCATTTACAGTCGTTCTCGCCTGTTTTCTCACACACCCTCTCATTTACGTCTGGTATCGTTATCGGGTAGAATGTCAACCGCGCCGATAACAATGACGCGGACATGAACATGTCATTTGCGCCGATAACATGACACGGACACGAATGTCGTGCAGGTATCTCCAATTGCTCCGTTGTTGACGGACAGGTGATCATTTCCGCTCGCCGCTACGAGGCGGATTCACGAACCTTTCGGCGGATGAGTGTCGAAGGTGAATTTTTCAGATTCTTGCGTACTGTGAACTGTTTTTTTTTTTTTAAAGACTTTAATACATTTTGCATCCGGCATGAGAAGGGATACTTAATAAAAACCAGAGAAGGAGTTTGCAACTGGTAAATATTACTAACAATGAACTAAAAGCGATTCTTGCGTACTGTGAACTGTTGTTTTTTTTATAAATATCTATAAACATTTTGCATCATGCTGGAGAAGGGATACTTAATAAAAACCATAGAAGCAGTCGGCAACTGGAAAATATTAGTAGAAATGGACTAAAAGCGATTCTTGCGTACTGTGAACTGTTTCTTTTTTTTTTTTTTTATAAATATCTATAAACATTTTGCATCCTGCTGGAGAAGGGAAACTTCATAAGAACCAGAGAAGCAGTCGGCAATTATAAAATACTAGTAAATAGTGTATTAAAAACGACAGGTCCCTAAATTTTTTTATTTTATCACCTGCCCGCCACTGCTCTCTCGCTAACTTAGAAGGTGAACTGTCAGGTTCTTGGGCACTGTGAACTGTGGTTTTTCTTGTTATAAATATCTTAGAACATTTTGCATCCTTGATGAGAAAGGATACCTAAATAAAAACCGGGGAAGAAGGAGGCAATTAGAAAATCTTAGTAATATTGAACTAAAAACAACACCTCTAACTTTCGAGTTTTTTTCACCTGGCCGCTACTGCATGCTCTCTCGGTAACGTCGAAGGTGAACGGTCAGATTGTTACGTACTGTGAACTGCTGTTTTCTTTTTTTAGAAACATCTATATGCATTTTGCATCCTGCTGGAGAAGGGATACTAAAAATCTGGGAAGCAGTCAGCAATTAGAAAATTAACTAAAAACGACACATTAATTTTTTTTTTTTTTAGTTTTTTCGCTGCCAGATTCTTGCGTACTGTGAACTGTTGTTTTTTTTTTTATACATATCTTGAAACATTTCGCATCCAGCATGAGAGGGGATACTTACTAAAAACCGAGAAAGAAGAAGGCAATTAGAAAATAATCGTCATAATGTACTAAAAACGACAGATCTCCAGATTTCTTAGTTTTTTCACCTGCCCGCTACTGCTCTCTCGGTGATTGTCAAAGATGAACTGCCAGATTCTTGCGTATGTGAACTGTTTTTTTGTTTTTATAGAGATCTTAACATATTTTGCATCCTGCTAGAGAAGAGAATGCTTAATAAAAACAAGGGAAGAGGCAGCAATTAAAAAATATTATAAATATAATGTGCACACTTGTCGCGCTGCAAGAATACATTGAAATCCCGCTGTATTTTGGAAATATATAAAAAACGCTAAAGTTCACTACAGTTTCAAGACCAACTGGTCTCCTCTTTGCAGTCTCATTATAGTGTAACCACCTGAAGAGGAGACCAGTTGGTTTTGAAACTGTTGTGAATTTTACCGCTTTTAATATATTTCCAAAATGCAACGCGATTGTAAGAAAATGTTATTTTTTACTTTTTTTAGATTAACATTTTTTTTTTATTATTTTTTCATGTTAGTATTTTTTTTTTATTTTACAGGTTTTAATATATTTCCAAAATACAACGGGATTTTAAGAAAATATTATTTTTGAGTTTTTTTGGTTAATTTTTTTTTTTTCATGTTAGTGTGTGTGTGTGTGTGTTTTTTTTTTTTTTTTAGCTACCCGCTGCTACATCTCTCTCTGTATAATCACCGACGTCGCAATTAGTGTTTAAAGCGACGAGCCTACAAGACGTGTCCCAAGAGAGGGCCCTTCGTTAAACCCAAAATAATGGGGAGATTTTAAAACTGTGCCCCCATAGATTAGAAAATAAAGCGCTCGGTAAATACAGATTTGCGTCCTATTATACAAACGTATTATTTCCTCAAATTCCGTAACCTTTATTTTACAGCTGGTTAAAGTAGTGTTATAAATTTTAAATCACTTTCATATTTATCATTATTATTCACTTGAATTTTCAAAAGTTTCGTGTACACCGAGTGGAAAAAGTACTGGTGATTTAGGAACTTTGAAGAATAAGACAAATATGTATATTTTTTTTACTTAATTTAGCCTACGAATCAGTACTTATTAAATTTAATTTTTTGTTGTTGTGAAATCGCTTTTATATTTATCATTATTTATCATTGCTATTCACTTAAAAGTATTGTATACATTATGTGGAAAAATAATCGCTACAGATAATTTAGCAACATTGAAGATTAAGACAAATACATTTAGCCTATTTAGTTTATTTAGCTTATGAATTAGTACTTTTTTTTTTACAATGTTCTGTGGAGATGAATTTCCTTTTTCGAAAAACACACAAGAAGAGAAATTAACCTTCTCTTTCTGTCTGACATTCCAGTGATTAAAAAAAATATTCAGATAATAAGACGGAAATTCCTTGTTTTTTTTTTTTTAAATATTACCAGAAAAAAATGTTGCTCAGTCAGTCAGCATTTAATAGTTCCATCTTTTATTTTACAAAGGACAAATTTATCTAAATTCTTGCCAAGCTGGCATTGAAACATACCAGTTCGTCCACTTGTACGGGAATAAATAAATGAATAAATAAATGAATAAATAATAATAATAATAATAATAATAATAATAATAATAATAATAATAATAATAATAATAATAATAATAATAATAAATAAATAAATAAATAAATACAAAATACATTAAAGACCTCATCTATTAAAACGATTATCGTTTATGTTTCATAATTTCCGGTGGTAATTTATTTGGTTCCTATAGGTCCCAGACACTATGGTTAGGTCCCCCTCCTCCAAAAATAATTGAAAAATCATTCAAGTGATTCAGCAAAGATGGGGTGGCCTGGTGCCCAGGCCTGACTAATCCGATAGTTGCATAATCTGTCATATATATACATATATACTCGTGTATATATATATATATATATATATATATATATATATATATATATATATATATATATATATATATATATATATATACTGTATATATATATATATATACACACACATTACCATCAATACGTATGTATGTATGTATATATACGAACTGCAAAAATATATCAGTATAAAATCTTATCACTTAATTGCATATTGGCTCGTGTTAATAATCATATTTTATCATCTTCAATATTTTTTTTTATCAGATCAGCATGTACTATTGAAAACGAAGTATTCTGTGGTCCCTGATTATCGTAGCCATGGTCCCCTAATTATTTTGAGCAAGATGATTCTAACACTGATCTAGTGTCAGGGGTCACGTGGCCACATATTGGACGAAAAAGATCAAGATCACAACACAGATATTTTTGGCTATATACAAGACTTTCAAACAAATTCGACATATTTTTCTTGCTTATCAGCGTCCAATCATAAGTCAAATCTAAACTTTTCTTCATCTCCTATGAATGGCAGATGTTGTAATATGCGGTAAACCCGATCGGTTGCGTCTTCGGAGACACTGCAGAAATCGTAAGTGACGCTCTGAGTGATATTCTACGTTTCTTGAAAATATTCTCGAAACTGGAAAACATTAACGTGTGCCTCAGGCAATCAACCCCGTAGGGGGGTAGGGCCGTCAGTGCACCTCATGCGGTGCACTGTAGGCATTACTTAAGGTTCTTTGCAGTGTGCCCTCGGCCCCTAGCTACAACCCCTTTCGCTCCTTTTACTGTACTTCTTTTCATATTCTTTTTCTTCCATCTTACTTTCCTCAACCCTCTCCTAACAACTGATTCATAGTGCAACTGCTTTGAGGTTTTCCTCCTGTTACACCTTTCAAACCTTTTACTGTCAATTTCCATTTCAGCGCTGAGTGTCCTCATAGGTCCCAGTGCTTGCCTTTTGGCCTAAATTCTATGTTCTATTTAGATAATCAAGGCGGTATTTCTACTGGATTTCCACTGAACTTTTCACTAATTTCAGTTTGGGTCCAACGGTCCAACGGTTTTTGTTATGATATTCTAATACGTGAGACAACTTTCTGTGATAAACACTGACTATTCAAAACAGAGATTTATCCTTTTCTTAATGTGAAAGTTTTCTTTATGCTTTCAATGCACAAACAATTAATAATGCGTCACCAAGCTACTAAGTATTAAATGATATAGGAAATTGTCCTTACAGAAGAACAATCATACCAGCTAGTATCTTTGTACTTACCTCACTACGTCAATAATATCATAGGAAAGGGCATATCTCCACTGCGGAAAATCAATGCTTATTACAAAAGTTAAGTACGTTCTTGAAACATCATAACAGACGCCGTAGGACCCAAATTAAAAAAGAAATATAAAAAATTCTTAATGTTTAAAAATACGAGGACTCCTTTTAGACACTGGATATTTCTTACTATTTTCCTTACCCTCGGTTCCATCAGCAAGATTTCTACGGGAGCCAACAGTGAATAAATGATTGTCTTTATATAAAATGTCAATTAGTATTATTTCTTTTAGATTCCGCCAACTATATGTAAATGAAAGCACGGGCTCTTGCTTCTAGAGCAGCCCTGTAAGAATTTAATGTATTATGTACTCGTTACTGTCACCGTATGGACACCGAAATATCTGCAATATAATGACATTACCCATACATTTTCTCTATTCTGCCATCCCTCTCCCCAGCTCCAGAAGGTGACCTCGAAGTGGTATTACTATTGCGCCTCTTGGACACCTCCTTAAACATTCATTCCACTTATTCTTATTAGGCTGCCTCTCATACTTGGTCCTTCGGTTGAAGGATTTGGTCGTCACCTTACAAATCAGGTTTTTACTGTATTTGGGAGTAGGATGAAATCATGGAATCCCTATAATGAAAGAGGATGTTTAACCATAAACGGACCTAAGTGATGTTTAACCCTAAACAGACCTAAGTGATGTCTAACCATAAACAGACCTAAGTGATGTTTAACCATAAACAGACCTAAGTGATGTTTAACCATAAACAGACCTAAGTGATGTGTAACCACAGACAGACCTAAGTGATATCTAACCATAAATAGACCTAGGTGATGTTTAACCATAAACTGACCTAAGTGATGCTTAATCACAGACAGATCTAAGAGATGTCTAACCATAAATAGATCTAAGTGATGTCTAACCATAAACAGACCTAAGTGATGTTTAACCACAAACAGACCTAAGTGATGTTTAACCATAAACAGAACTAAGTGACGTTCAACCATAAACAGACCTAAGTGACGTTTAACCATAAACAGACCTAGGTGATATTTAACCACAAACAGACCTAAGTGATGTTTAGCCACAAACAGACCTAAGAGATGTTTAACCATAAACAGACCTAAGTGACGTTCAATCATAAACAGACCTACGTGACATTTAACCATAAACAGACCTATGTAATGTTTAGCCATAGACAGACCTAGGTGATATTTAACCACAAGCAGGCCTAAGTCATGTTTAACCACAAGCAGATAAAAGTGATATTTAACCACAAACAGACCTAAGTGATATTTAACCATAAACAGACCTAAGTGATGTTTAACCATAAACAGACCTAAGTGATGTTTAACCACATACAGTTAAAAGCAAAATGAGGTGAAGCATTTTTTCTGAAGGTGAACAGGTCTCAGTCGGCTTTTGCCAAAGGACCTGCGATATATATTATATGATTAAGAATTAAAGGTCTTCTAAGGTTAACTAATATCATAGTTATTCCGGAGGCGGAGAGCCAGTAGGCTAACTGATTTACCTCTAAAAGTTAATGTCAGGGTTCCTAATACGAAACCTATCTGCAAAGTGGCTTTACTGAAGGGTTTATGACAACTATAGTGCAAGGATAGTCAAGAGAGGTCTATAGGGGTAGGCAAGTAAAACGTAAGTGGAAAAATATTGTAATTCTTAAATGCTTTGGAATATTTGAAAGGTTTAAGACGACGGTAATGATATATAGTCAGGAAGGGGATACTCGTAGGCAGGAAGAATTTAATGAGAAAAAATATTAATTCTTCAAAGCTTATGAATATTCAAAGAAATATCAGTAATTGAAGAGCTATGACTTAGAAATTGGACGTAGCAAGAACAAGAAATTATTTTTGTAAATCCTTGCAAAAGCACTTAAGGAAAAATATTATTTAATAAATAAAGAACCGGCCTAAATAATGAGTGTATCTATGAAAACCAAAGTTCCCTGAATACAAGCAGTCAAACGCCATATCTGTTAAACACCAAATTTCCAAAATCCTAAATATGCATACCCTTGCCAAAAATTGCCTTCTCCTAAATGGCCCTCACCTCCCCTCCCCTCTCCCCCTTTCCCAAACACGCCCCCACCCGTCGGAAAACAGAAGCCGAGGAATCCCACAAAGGCATTCCGCGGTGCACGATCCTCCCCCTAATCCGTCTTGGGCTTGTCAGCTGATCCCCCTTAGCGGACCAATGGGAACGCTCGAGAGGAGAGTCAGGGAGTAGAGACTTCGTCCCTGTCTATCAACTGATAGATCGCCCGTGCTTGAACGTCCGGTGCTATGGGCGCCTATTTAAAGATCGTAACTTCGTTAAGCTACGATCCATCGTTACCTAAGATCCTTCGCCGTCGTTTATCGAAATGACCAAATACCCCGAGACGAAGTGTTGAAAAGAACGCGTCTTATACACGTTAGTTTTTTCCCCTTTGTTTACGTAAGTTCCCTGGCGCGAGAAGAGGGAGGGTATTCATCAAGCATCTGGCATCCCACTCAGCGGCCGTCAGAGGGCTGACGGATTAGGTTTATTTGCAGGTTACCTCTCCAGGACGTTCACCAGCCCATTGGTTGGTTGGTTGGTCCGGCGAGAGACGAGGAAAAGCAATATGGAGGATTTCATTGGTCAAGATTCTCGTAGTTTTTTGTTTTTGTCTTTTTTGTTTTTCGTTCATCTCTCAACATTAGAATTAGACGAGAGATCCACTATCGAAATCTAGTGATAAATCAGGCATTACAATTAGCTGCAAAATTATAATAAAGAATTTTAATCAAAAGCAAAATTATAATCAAGAATTTCAATAAGATACAAAATCGATATCTAGTTATAAATCAGGAATTTTAATTGGCTGTAAAATTATAACCAAGACGCTCAATTACGTACAAAATTATAATCAAGAATTTCAGTTAGATGGAAAACTATAATAGGGAATTTTAACTAGAAGAAAAATTATAATCAGGAATTTTAATGAGATCCAAAATTATAATCAGGAATTTTAACTGCCTGCGCAAACATGATCAAGACTGTAAATGGTTGCAAAGTTACAATCAAGCATTCTAATTGCTTGCATAATCATAATAAGGATTTTAACAGGCTGCAAATAATAATGAAGAATTTTAACTGCTTGCATAATCAAAATCAAGATTTTAATTAGCCGCAAAGGCATAACCAGGATTTGTAATTGCTTGCTTGTTTATAAGTAAGATTTTGATTAGAGCAAAGTCGTAATCAAGAATTTCAGCGGGCTAGTAAATTAGTATCACTGATGGCTATTAACATCGAAATACTTTCTGTTTATTATTATTATTATTATTATTATTATTATTATTATTATTATTATTATTATTATTATACATTCTTGGGTGGTAAAAGTGAAAAGGCCTTTGACTTAACTGACAGGTTTATGTTATAGGAAGAGAAATAATTAAGTCTTCATTAAAGGGAAAGATAGGGCTCTACTGCCAGGTAGTATAACATCAATCACCTAATACATATATATATATATATATATATATATATATATATATATATATATATATATATTATATATATATATATGCGCGTGTGTATGTATATATATGTCAAACACCACGGGGAAGAAATGAATGTTAGTATATACATTATGAATCTCTATCGCTTCGTATTGGTCCCCTGATGATGGAAAGCCGTCACCTGTCAGGGTTTACAACCGTTTTTAATTTTTGTTCCTGTGGTTTCTGATATATAAGTTACCAGTCCATCATAATTATTTTTTTTAGCTCCCTTACTTATCTATTTTAGTGTAATAATACTGTAAGTTATATACTTGTACTCTCGAGGACAACAATTATACTACCAGTATACAAAAAGCAACAAAGGCATCAGAACATTACCCTGGGGAACACCTGCCTCACAATAAAATATAACATCAACAGCTATTCTTATGCAATTACGAAAAACAGCGGTAATAGTTCTTAGTTTTCTCAATCCGTACATTACGGATTTCCGAAAATATATGTATATATTTATGCATTATATATATAATTTTTATATTTATATATATACATATTATATATTATATATATATATATATATATATATATACATATATATATATATATATATATATATATATATATATATATATATATATATATATATATATATATATATAAATATATATATATATATATATATATATATATATATATATATATATATATATATATATATATATATATATATATATATATATATATATATGCTTACTTGCTCAGTAAAGAGAGACAGTCATAACAATGATGATTATGATAAAACTACACACATGAAAGAGGAGAGGGGAGGGGGAGGGGGGAGGGGAGAGGAGAGGGAGGGGGAGAGGGTCTTTTTGTTTTAACTGCAGTTTCTAGGAGATTTACCAAGGGCTCAAGTATTCATAACGTATTTTTCTTGTATATGTGTATATTATATATGGCCGACAGCTGCAATAGAGCACGTTCACGCGGACAGCAAATTTTCATTTGTACATTACTGAGGTCCTTTGCTTTTTAAGTAACCGTTTCGATTCAGTTTCAGAATCGATAATAATAATAATAATAATAATAATAATAATAATAATATAATAATAATAATAATAATAATAATAATAATAATAATAATAAGATTTTAGTACATTTAATCTCAGCCTCTTTACCAAAGTTCAGCAAGATTTCGACTACAGTTCTTCACAGACCTTTAACAAATAATAATAATAATAATAATAATAATAATAATAATAATAATAATAATAATAATAAATCAAGGATTTTGAATCTCAGCCTCTTCACGAACGGTCAAATAGCTCTCAACAAAGTTCTTTATAATAATAATAATAACAATACTACTACTACTACTACTACTACTACTACTACTACTACTACTACTACTACTACTACTAATAATAATAATAATAATAATAATAATAATAATAATAATAATAATAATAATAAAACAAGTGTTTTTAACCTCAGCCTCTTTACGAAAGACCAGTCAGATATACAATAGTTCTTCACAGACCTTCACCAAATAATAATAATAATAATAATAATAATAATAATAATAATAATAATAATAATAATAATAATAATAATAATAATAATAATAAATAAATAAATAAAGTTTTTTGAATCTCAGCCTCTTCACGAACGTCCAAATAGCTCCCATCAACAACAATAATAATAATAATAATAATAATAATAATAATAATAATAATAATAATAATACTTCCAAACCCATCCATTACGAGCGTAGCCACACCGGCAAAGCCTTCATACCTGGCATTCATCAGCGTCGTCACCGGAGAGAGACGCCAGCCAAGCATTATCGGGGCCAATCATAATAGCTGTCAGTCATGTGTCTCGCACCTGATTGGTTGAGCCTTTGCAGATCAGCGATCCTTTCGGCGTTCCTTCGATCAACATTGCGAGAGAGAGAGAGAGAGAGAGAGAGAGAGAGAGAGAGAGAGAGAGAGAGAGAGAGAGTTCAATCTCTGGTGCTTTACGATTTTATGGACGGCAATGAATAAGTCTTTTCTCTACGAAAAAAATACCTCGTTTATTTACTGCATTTAATAAATATTATATTAATGGACGAGAATAAGAAGTCTTTTCTCTTTGAAAAAATATCTCGTTTAATTACTGTATTTAATAAATATTATATTAATGGACGAGAATAAGAAGTCCTTTCTCTATGAAAAAACACCTCGTTTAATTACTGTATTTAATAAATATTATATTAATGGACGAGAATAAGAAGTCTTTTCGCTATGAAAAATACCTCGTTTAATTTCTGTATTCAATAAATACTGTATTAATGGACGAGAATAGAAGTCTTTCCGCTATGAAAAAATCCCCCGTTTAACTGCTGTATTTAATAAATATTATATTCATGGACGAGAATAAGAAGTCTTTTCGTTACGAAAAATTACTATATAATATTTACTTAATATATTTATTTTACTTTGCTGACACTAAGAAAAAATGTCTTTATTTACTATATAATATTACTCAATATATTTATTTTTCCTTACTGTGTCAAAGAATAATGCGTATTTTCTTACTATTTAATATTTATTGAATATAATTATATTAATTATATTACCCTACTGAGCAGTTTGTGGAAATTTGCTATTAAACTCTTATTTACTCCCTCGCATGGTAACGTCAACACGCTAGAATATTACCTTTATAAATTGCTTATATATAATACAATAATATTCGGAGTGGTGCATCTGAATATCATATTTGATACGCAGATCACGAAGATAATATTCTAGCCTATAAAATTGTTTGTACAAAGGTGCATTAATATATAAAGATTACGAAAAAAGTCAGAAAAAAGTTTTGAGAGAGAGAGAGAGAGAGGAGAGAGAGAGAGAGAGAGAGAGAGAGAGAGAGAGAGAGAGAGAGAGAGAGAGAGAGAGAGAGAGAGGGGGGAAGTATAATGCATCCAGTACAAGATGACCACGAATGCTTAACAGAAATACAATTTAGTATCGAACCTATAATCATCTAGATGGACTATTTAAACAGTTAGTGAGTGGTCATTCTTTTGGCCCAAAATAATTTTTGTAATTTACATATCTCCTAAATTACGTATAACCATTACTAAGTCATTTTTCGAAATCTCATGTCCAGTAATGAATAAAAAAACAAAAACAAGATTCTTCATCCTGCTGAAGAATTGTATTTTACATATCTCTTATATTAAGTATTTATGGCTATTATTAAGTAATTATTTTTTCAGTTTCACGTCCAGTAATGAATAAAAGACGAAAACCATAAGATTCTTCATCTTGTTACCATAACAGAAACTGTCTTTTTGCCTGTCAGTCTGTCTACTTGTCTACCTTTCTTTCAGTCAGTCTGTCTACTTGTCTATCAGTCAGTCTGTCTACCTTTCTACTTTTTATCAGTCAGTCTGTTTACCTGTCTATCTTTCTATCAGCCAGTCTGTCTAACTTTCTATCAGTCAGTCTGTCTAACTGTCTACGTCAGTCTGTCTGCCTGCCTAACAGTCAGTCTGTTTACCTGTCTATCAGTCAGTCTCTTTACCTATCAATCTGTCCATCAGTCAGTCTGTCTACTTTTCTATCAGCCGGTCTGTCTACCATTCTACCTGTCTGCCTATTTACCATTCTATCAGTCAGTCTGTCTACCTTTCTATCAGCCAATCTGTCTATTGTCTACCTTTCTATCAGTCAGTCTGTCTGCCTTTCTACCTGTCTACCATTCTATCAGTCAGTCTGTCTACCTGTCTATCAGTCAGTCTGTCTACCTGTCTATTAGTCAGTCTGTCTACCTGTCTGCCTGTCTATCAGTCACTCAGTCAGGTTGCTACTGACCTTCATCCTAGCTAATGTTGTTGCACAGCGGCCAGCCAGACTGTCAAGTAAGCGTATAAGCACAGAGAGAGAGAGAGAGAGAGAGAGAGAGAGAGAGAGAGAGAGAGAGAGCATTCATCTGGCAGGACAGACACTGGTCGATTCGAGTCGATACTTAAGACGAGGGTCGATTACCAATAATCAGCTCAAGGATCTTTT
>NC_089757.1:35988264-35998264 GCF_040412425.1 Macrobrachium rosenbergii | reverse complement strand
GCAGCTTCTTCCAGTCCAAAAGACATTTCTGATGGAGTCAGTGCCCCTTTTAAAAACCATGTTTGTATATCAGCTCCTCATGTCAGCCGAGCAATGGCCTGACTTTTTAACTTTTTAATACCATGTCAGCTCCCTATGTCAGCCGGGAAATGGCCAGAGTTTTCTTCCATACAGACATAAACAAAGAAAAGGAGGTTATTTTGGACTACAGGACTTGAAAAAAAACCAGATTTTAAGGAAAACCCTTCAACTGGGCTTCAGGTATTTCCATAGTCAGAAAATGCCAGTTTTTTCCCATACAGATATAAACAAAGAAAAGGAGGTTTTTTTTATTACAGGACTTGAAAAAACCCAGATTTTAAGGAAAACCCTTAAGCTAGGCTTCAGGTATTTCCATACGTAAATTCTGATGTCTGAAATCACATGAGAACTTATAAGGAAAAAGTTTATTAGCGAATATGCTGAAATTATTTGTATTGACAGCGCCTATCAAGATGCAGATTGATAAACGTTGATTGATGTTGTTGGGTGACAGGGGATGCAACGCGGGACACTTTTTCACTGTACCAAAAAAAAAAAATAAAATAAAAAACTAGCTGAAGGGTGATCAATAAAACCGTAATTGTAAAAAAAAAAAAACCAGAAAATACAGAATAAAAAAATAGTCCTCAAAATGTGCAAGTTCAATTATAACCATCAAAGAAGCAGCGAAAATCAAAAATAAAAAAGAAATCCCCAAAATCAGGACTTTTTTTTTTGGAAAACGCCCCCAAAATCATCAGGGTTGAAAAAGAAAAATATTCGTTCAAGGAAATCCTTTCAGAGCTAAAATATTCTTATTCTGGATCCATTCCGTGATGGAATATTGATTGGGAGTTTTCATACCACATTACCGACGAGGAAAAAAAACCCAGGATTTAAAAAAAAAAAAACCACCTCGTTTGGATATTTCTGCAAAATCATTCGGTGCATCGTTTGTCACTCTATATGTAATCACGTTAAGCCCTGATCTTGCTAAATTATATAAAAGGTGCTGGGAGTCGCGTCATAATCTCATTATTATTAATAATAATAATAATAATAATAATAATAATAATAATAATAATAATAATAATAATAATAATAATAATAATAATAATTATTATTATTATTATTACTGAAAAAACAATAATGCATATAGACATACATACATTACACACACACATATGTATATAATAATTATATAATAATATATATATATATATATATATATATATATATATATATATATATAATGTACATGATATATAATAAAATATATATAATATTACATGAAATAATAAAACACGAAAAACATCGACAAGAGAAGAGCATAAAGACAGCTGATTACGAATTTCTGAAATGTGTTCCTTGGTCTTAGGTATGGGACGGTAAGTAACATGCCAGAAGCAGAACTCAGCGTCTCGACAAGAAAGGAATAAAAAAAACAAAAGTAGCACAGCTTTTTGGTAAATCAATATAAAAATTTCATACATGCGTTTCAGTGAGTATGTATATGTATGTAAAAGCAAAGTAAAAAAAAAATTTTTTACACTAAATTATAATTTCTTTTAGATAAGGTGATAATCAGGAGTTGGTCTGTTGTTTACCTTATAGAAATTCACTTTATATATATATATATATACATATATATATATATATATATATATATATATATATATATATATATATATATATATATATATCTTTCTTATATTCTACTAAATCTAATCATCACTGATTAACACAGTCATTCCTCTAAAGCCAGTGGTTCCCAATCTTTTTTTTTAGTGATGTTCCACTCACTAATGTTATCATCACCATGGCACCCTTTGCTACCCATCCCACCATATCGCATGAATTAACTTCTTATTTAATGAATAAAATGATTATCCATACTCAAACCAAAATCAACACACCGTACATGCAGAAATATACTGTACATACAAAGAGCATATCAGAAGAATTAGATAAACATAATTAGAGTAGATACACTGATAATAATTGTGTGCAGACTTCTGCAAACTTTTTCTTTTTTTACAAACGTTCATTGAGATGATCTAACCAAGACAAAATTCATGACAATCTTGCGGCACCCCTAGGCACTGTCTGTGGCACCCCAGGGTGCCAAGGCACCCAGTTTGAGAATCACTGCTCTAAACATTAGAATCCTACTACCTATGTACATGGCATTACACGTGGCCAATACCTGCCTAAGCTTTTATGTATTTAAATGACTGACAGAAGGTACTGCAAAACAAATATCGTTCGATTCAGGAATTCTAGTATTTTATCACATTCAGTTTTCATCATTAGAGAGGGAAATTCATTAGGAATTCATTATAATATCCGCTTGCAAATGCAATGAACATCAACTTGCATTGTGGACTTAAAAATAAATCTGCGTTTTTTTAAGCCAAATGTGGATAAGAGAGAGAGAGAGAGAGAGAGAGAGAGAGAGAGAGAGAGATTTTTTTCTATTGTGACAAGAATAATTTCATGAATAACTTTTAAAATGCGTCAGGTACATATTACTGAGAGAGAGTGAGAGAGAGAGAGAGAGAGAGAGAGAGAGAGAGAGAGAGAGAGAGAGAAACTCTCCGGTATACAATTGCCATGCTTCGCTGTATATGATGAACTTTAAAACGTCATGTACATATTACTTACTGTGTAGAGAGAGAGAGAGAGAGAGAGAGAGAGAGAGAGAGAGAGAGAGAGAGAGAGAGAATGTTTTGATGATGAACTTTTTAAACATTTATTATAAGAGCAATATACTACGATATGTTCAAAAGCCAAACAAAAAAAAAATCATTAACACACAATAAATTAAATAAGCTGAAAGACAAAATAAAAAGGAAATAAAAGCAATTAATATTTAGATATTAACCAGAACGATGGTATTCACTGGGCACAAACTCCATATAAGACTTTTTTTTTTGTTTATGCTGACATCATGACGTCACGGACACCCAAGCAATAATATAATCAGAATAATATTCTATACTGTGCAGACTTGCACTTTCATCACTTAAAACACACACTGGCACTTTTATTTAAAAAACCACTCTTGTACCTTAATAAATAAAGAAAACATTAGCACTTTAATAAAAAAAACACACTTTCACTTTAATAAAAAACCACACTTGTGCCTTCATAAATAAAAAAAACATTTGCACTTTAATAAAAGACACACTTGCACTTTAATAAAAAACCACACTTGTACCTTAATAAATAAAAAAAACATTTGCACTTTAATAAAAAAACACAGGCACTTTCATAAAAAATCACTTGTACCTTAATAAATAAAAAAAATTGCACTTTAATAAAAAAACACACTTGCACTTTAATAAAAAAAACACACTTGTACCTAAATAAATGAAAAAAACACACACTTGCGTCATTTCAACAGATAAAAGACACTCACTTGCACTGTAATAAATAAAAAACACACTTGCCTGTCGATAAGAAACAACCTCTGCAAACTGTGAGAAATAAAAAACACACGTTTGCATTTTTTAAGAAGTGAAAAACAAAAACATATTAAGTTTAATGAATAAGAAACACACACGCAATTTTCAATAAATAAAAAACACATTTGCACCTTAACAGATAAAAAACAAACACTTGCATCTTAAAAATAAACAAACACTAAATTTGTAAAATAAAACACTTGCAACTTTAATGAACAAAGAAAGCTCGCACTTTAATAAATAAAAAAACACACTTGCACATTAATAAATAAGGAACACGCTTGCACTTTAATAAAAATAAAACATGCATTTGCACCTTAAACAAAAAAACACACCTGCACTTTAATAAATAAAAAAACACAAACTCGCACTTCAATAAATAATGAAAAATATACACTTGCACTTCAACAAATAAAAAAAACACACTCGCCAACGAGAAAAAAACTCACATTAAGAAACAGGTCATTTATAAAAAAATGAGAGGCGCATACAAGTCAACATTCACATGGCTTCCTCGAATTTCAGGGACCATTTTTTTTTAGATGATTTTTAACGATGACAGGCAACTTATAATGATGAAGTTTTGCAGGCGAGTGAGTCAGCCATTTTTCCTCCGCGGCGCGTTCGCAGGAATGCGCTGCGCCGGGCCAAACCTTGCTAAAGTCCCCCCACCCCCCAAAAAGAAACACCCTTCCACCCCCGGAACACCGCGATTTCCTATCGAAGGGGTTGTTCTGTTGCATAGGTAAGAGTGTGTTTTTTGTTATTTAAGAGTGTGTTTTTTTATTTATTAAAGTGCAAGCGTGTGTTTTTTGTTTATTATTTATAAGTGTTTTTATTTATTAAATGGAAAACTCCCCCCCACCAACACCCCAATTCAGTATCGGAGGGGTTGTTCTGTTGCATAGACGTCTGTAGGAGAGGGTGTGTTTTTTTTTATTTATCAAAGCGCAAGTGTGTGTGTGTTTTTTTAAGTGCAAACATGTGTTTTTTGTTAATTGCTGTGAAGTGTGTTTCTATTTTTTTAAAATGAAAGTGTGCCTTTTATTGATTAAAAGTGCACATGTGTTTTTATTTAGACATTACATTCCAAGTGTGTTTTTTTTAACTGACTTTTCCTTCTACATTTCGGGATATTTAAAAAAAAAAAAAGTCCTTCTGGGACATCAGAAGGAAGTCCCAGAAAAAAATTATTAAGATCTCTTCGGGCCGAGGCTGGATTCCTTCGGGAGCCTCAAAAGGAACCCTCATCAACCTCACGTCAGGGATTTTGCCTCTCTCTCTCTCTCTCTCTCTCTCTCTCTCTCTCTCTCTCTCTCTCTCTCTCTCTGCTCACACGTGCGGAAAGTTCCCTCAGGAGTCTCTGGACAATTTCGGTTCATTATGGGGCAATTTGTCAAAACGTTATACCAATGAATTCAATTAGAAATCCGACATATTTTTTCTTTCTCTCTCTCTGGCCGTTGTCATTTTTCCGTATTTACCACGGTCTCGTTCTTTCAGTAACTCTAAAAAAAAGTTTTTTATATATATATATTTTTTTGCGGCGCCTTTCCTTGAGTCGAGCCCGCTCGCGGACTTAAGCTACCAATAATGAAGCATCAGATAAAAATAAAATTAACAGAAGCTACCGCGAGATTTTTTTTTTTTAGCAATGCTGAAGCTTCAGGTAAAAAAAAATAAAAAAAAGAAGCTAGCGCGAGGCTTGTTTTTACCAATAATGAAAGAAAAGCTAATGCTTTTTTTTTTTTTAGTAATAATGAAGCATCAGGTAAAAATAAAATTAATATGAGGTGCCGCGATCTTTTTTTTTAGCATTACTGAAGCTTTAGGTAAAAAAATAAATTAGAAGCTAGCGCAAGCTTTTTTTTTTTACCGATAATGAGGCTTCAGGTATAAAAGAAAAGCTAACGTAAGTTTTTTATTAGCAATAATACTGCTTCAGGTAACAAAAAGGAAGCTAGTGCAACTTTTTACTCTTAGCAATACTGAAGCTTAACGGACAAAAAAAAAAAAAAAAAGAAGCTAGCGCGAGCTTTTTTGTTTTTACAAATAATGAAGTTTCAGGTAAAAAAAAAAAGAACTAGTGTGACCTTTTATTTTTTTTACCTGAATCTTCATTACTGGTAGATTTAAGTTCATTGTCGCAAGAGGTGGCATCCAGTACTATAGTACAGTAATCAGTGCACCGTGCCTCGCGGGGTGGGGGTTGGAATTTGGGAATTGGCCCTAATCAAGTGGCCATAGAAAGAGTGAGTTGCGACCGAAAAGATTCATTAATAGCCTCCCGAACTTTTATCCGTCGCTAAATTAGTTAGAAATTTATTGTTAAAAAAAGGGTTGATGGAATTAAAAATTTAACGGTCATCTGACGAAGAGGTGTTGTTATACATAACGGGTACATCAGTGAGTGACAAAAGTCAATGATATTTTTATGGGAAGAATCGAGTGAAATTAGACGCCATTGTAGACGCGGTGAAAGGTACCTTTAGAAGTGGAACTGGAACATCAAAAATACCCTAAAACAACTCTAATTTTATTTTAACAATTTACTCACAGTTTTATCTATTTATTTATTAATTTGTCAACATATATTTATCTAATAACTTTTCTTTTCTTTCTTTATTTCCTATTACCTTCTGCTACTTCTTTCAAACGAACACCATAATATTCATTGGAAGCCTGAACTTCAAGTCAGTGGCCCCCGTGGTGGACTTGTCCCATATGAATAGGGTTCATCTTCTGAATAATAATAATACTTCTATCAGTCATATGAGACATTGGAAACTGACTGACTGATGCGTTAACTGGCGGTGCAATTGCAAAGGTCATCGACGCGAAGGAAAAATGAGGTAAAAAGTAAACAAGTTAACTAACAGGTATGGGATTCCAGGGGTCAGCCATTTCGGTACTAAACCAAGGCGCCTCTCCATGACTCGAGAATAAAGACGGGATGAAGAATATCCACATCCTTCATCCACCCTGGATAATAGGATACGAGAGAAGCACAATGGGAAAAACTGCTGGATTATGCGCACCCGAGTGAATTATCACGTCTCAGTGGCGCCGATTATCACCGGAGTTATCACCACCGAGTTATCACCAATTATCTCTCTGCCATTAAAAGCCTCGGTCGTGGAGTAGACAGCAGAAGGAGCGGGAGTATCATCTGCGGCAGGAGTTAGCCACCCCCCCTCTCCCCCCTTCTCCTTTAGGGGTCCCCCACCCCCGGCTCCCTCCGCTATCTTACTATTCAAGAAAGCCCCTAATTCTCCGCGGAGTCAGATGGCGCGATAGCGCAGCAATTAGCGTATCTAGGGAGCTCCACTAGGTAGCGGGGACATCATTAGCGTCTTTCACAGTTCTAATGTCCAGTAGACTATATCTTACCTGACCGAAATCATAATGAAGGCTGAGAGAGAGAGAGAGAGAGAGAGAGAGAGAGAGAGCATTGGTGGAAACTGGACAAATATTATTTTGTTCCTAAGGGGACCACATATGAGGCCATTAGAAGGTTTTCTTAATTTGGGGTGGGGAGACACCGGCCTGCATTTTCAGTGCGCGTGAAAGTTGAAATAAAACTATAAACATTAAACATACATATATAAATGTAAATAAATGTAAAAATGACAAATAAAAATTGAGATACAAATAAAAATATAAAATTGGAAATAAAACATGAAAAATTAAATCAAAATAACGAAAATACAAAAACAATAAAAAGAGAATAATCAATGTAAATATAAAAATAAAAAATAATATAATACACGTACAATATGAAACTGAAAATAAAACTTAAAAAAAGCAAAAAGAAAAACAAATAAAAATGATACAAACAAATCTTTTTTATAAAAATGAAAACATAAAGGGTAATACACATAAAAATACCACAAAAATGGAAATAAAACTTAAAAAAAAAAAAAATAACTGAAATAAAAAAAATATGAATAAAGATGAGTAAAAATCAAATATTGAGGCAAAATTAAAATAACAAATTCATTTCCGCTCTTGTCTCTTAAGCATGAAACAAAGCTTTTCCGGATAAACCATTTTTTACCATTATCTCCAGTTAAATTTTTTTTTATTTAATTTGATGTCGAAGAGGGTCAGAACGAATTGTAAAATTTAAAAATTGTAAAAAAAAAGAAAATAAAATCGTGTCCCAAATGTATTTTTGAGAATGGCTGCCGTTTTTTTCTCTCTCCAAAAATATGCTGAAACTTAAACACAATTAAGTTGCTTTCCTAATAAACCTGTCACAGAAACATGTGCCTCTTAGGTAAAGCTATGTCAAAACATATGCACGACTGAGTAGAAGAAATTTTGCCAATCTCCATGACTCTAATTGTCTTTGATCAGTCACTGTGAGTCTATGAACAAGATTACCATTCTGAACCATTATACTACCAAACACTTATGGCCGTATATTTTAAATTAACCTGCTATTCATAAGTGGTTCTCAATCTTTTTTTTTAGTGGTGGCACCCTAACTAATGCAATAATTACCGTGGCACCCTTTCTTCACCATCCCACCATATCGCATGAATTAACTTCTTATTTAATGAATAACATTATTAGCCATGCTCAAACCAAAATCAGCACACCGTACATGCAGAAGTATACTGTACAAACAAAGAGCATATCAGAATTAGATAAACATAATTAGAGTAGACACACTGATAATAATAATATGAAGACTTCTGCAAACATTTTTTTTCAAATGTTCATTGAGATGATCCAGCCAAGACAAAATTCATGACAACCTTGCGGCACCCCTAGGCACTGTCTGTGGCACCCCAGGGTGCCACGGGGGTGCCACGGGGGTGCCACAGGACCCAGTCTGAGAATCACTGGGTCCTAAAGCTTTATTACGAGGTTCTATTTCGCCGAGCGAAGTATAAATAAAAGCAATTTCGAATAAAATTTGAAAATGTAAAATTTTCAGTGAACGCAGACAATTTCTGGCATCACTCTTATGGTTTATCATTACTTTTACAGTTCAATCACTACTTTTACAGTTCAATCATTACTTTTACGGTTCAATCACTACTTTTACAGATTAATAATTACTTTTACAGCTCAATCACTACTTTTACAATTTAATTATTGCTTTTACAGTTTAATCAATACTTTTACAGTTTAATCTACAATTTAATCAATACTTTTGCTGTTTAATCTACAATTTAATCAATACTTTTACAGTTTAATAATTACTTTCACAGCTTAATAATTACTTTTACAGTTCATTATTACTTTTACAGCTTACGCTTAAAGTGTTTGTCGTCTTATATTTAGAGTGAAAACACATCAATCGTGAAATCAAAACGATGACTGAAGTTCAATCATTACTTCTACAGCTTACGCTTAAACTGTTTGTCGTCTTATATTTAGAGTGAAACACATCAATCGTGAAATTACAAAGATGAAGTTTAATCATTACTTTTACAGCTTAATCTTCACTTTTACAGTTCAATCATTACTTTTACAATTCAATCACTATTTTTACAGTTCAATCGTTACTTTTACGGCTTACGCTTAAAATGTTTTTCGTCTTATATTCAGAGCGAAAACACATCGATCGTGAAATTACAAAGATGACTGAAGGGGAAAAATGACTGATTTCCTGAGGCAGAAAGCGTGAACAAAACCCAGGCAGTTCTTAAAACAGTACAGACGAAACAGACAGACACTCACACGCACACAGACGTACACTCACACACACAACAACAGACAAAAGACCATCATAAAATTGAGGTAAATGGTTTTCACGATGTCAGTCATCTTAAGAAATAAGAAGGAAATACGATCTTGAAATGTTTAGGAAATCGTTATGTTTAATATCACAGGGAAAATGAACACACACTACCAACCTACTTACATACGTACGTATATACATAATACATGAACACATATACATACATACACATATAACTATATACTAATTATATATATATATATAATATTA
Organism: Macrobrachium rosenbergii; assembly: GCF_040412425.1. Classification (NCBI taxonomy): domain Eukaryota; kingdom Metazoa; phylum Arthropoda; class Malacostraca; order Decapoda; family Palaemonidae; genus Macrobrachium; species Macrobrachium rosenbergii. The sequence continues at coordinate 35,988,811 of NC_089757.1, read as the reverse complement.
TATATATATATATATATATATATGTAATATATATATGTGTATATATATATGTATATATATATGTGTGTGTACATTTGTATATGTATGCATATCTATCTATCTATCTATCTATCTATCTATCTATCTATCTGTATATATATACATATACTCGTATCTGTAATCTGTGAATAAAAATACGTAAAATAAAAATTTAAAAAATTAAGAAAACAATCATTATTATTCCAAAATACATATACCTACAACTTACCTATATATAACTTTCCGAATTAAAATAAACAACGTAAAATAAAAAGTGAACAACTGAGAAAGTAAAAAAAAAAAAACCTTCCCTAAAAAAAAAAGTAATTATCTAAGAGAAAATTGGCTCGGTTTATGCACTGAAGAGCAGGCAAAAGCATTTTTCTGTCGGTGTAATAAGGCAAAGTGCTTGCATCAAAGGCTGTCTGTTGTCGGGCCACGCAATAATCTATGCCATACGGGGAGGAGGGGGGACTATAATCCCCCCCCCCCACAGAAGACGTGTCTTAGAATAAAAAAATAATAAAAA
>NC_089757.1:35973264-35983264 GCF_040412425.1 Macrobrachium rosenbergii | reverse complement strand
ATATATATATATATATATATACACATATATATATATATATATATATATATATATATATATATATAAATATATAAACATTATATATATATATATATATATATATATATATATATATATATATATATATATATAATGTGTGTGTGTGAACATCGCAAACAAACACAAAACAACGTAAGGACATCTTGCTATTGCCACTTCAGTTGCGAAGAAAGTTAACCTCAATCACATCAGTCAACATAACCCTGCAAAATATCTACACATAATACGGAACAAACAACTCGCCAGCAATAAAATACACACACAAGGAACCCAATACACACATAAACACACAAACACACACACAAACACACAAGGAAGTGCACACGAGAGACGTCCCCTCATAATTGATAGGTGAAGGTCGAGAGAGTTCGGATCTTCACTTAGCATGTCATAAATCTCCCTGGGATTGGGGGCGCCCTTGGACTAAAAAGGGGTGGGGTGGGAGATGGGGGAGGGGGCACTTGCGTTCGAAAAGGGAGGACGACCAAGGGGAGAGGAGAGCTTTAGGGGATAGGGGTTATGTAGGTGACGAGGGGAGGGGTTACAAAGCAGAGGTTTTGATTGTGGAGGGGTACAGAGCAAAGGTACTGGTGGCAGGGGGTGGGTACAAAGCAGAGGTATTGGTTGGGGAGGGGTACAAAGCAGAGGTATTGGTTGGGGAGGGGTACAAAGCAAAGGTATTGGTGGGGGGGGTTACAAACCAGAGGTATTGGTGGGGAGGGGTGCAAAGCAAAGATACTGGTGGAGGAGGGGTACAAAGCAGAGGTATTGGTGCGGGGGGTATAAAACAGAGGTATTCGTGGGGGAGGGGTACAAAGCAGAGATACTGGTGGAGGAGGGGTACAAAGCAGAGGTATTGGTGGGGGAGGGTACAAAGCAGATACTGGTGGGGGGACCCCAGGTGCCAACAAAGAAAGTACCTGCCAGTGCCTAGATTCCATAGTACACATTACAAAGATAATTAAGATGGCAATGAGACAGTTTTCTGTGAGGAGAAATAGCTCACTTCTGTTCTGTATAGTTTTTCCTATAATCTGTAACTGACCTCTGATTTACACAATGTTATTGACGCCTTCACATAATAGTACCAATTCTAGATCCTAACGACGCAAGGATACCAAAAGGATTCATTAGAAAGCCGCGGGATACGTACACCTAATCAGCATGGATCTCCAGAACGGCTTAACGGATTTCGATGAAATTTGGCACGATTAGAGACCTTAGTGGGAAACCTCTAAAACCAGAGTTTCATCCCGGTCGGTTGAACATTTCCAGAGTTATCAAGGGCCAAAGTTGGGGTTTTTGTGTACTCCGGCTGGCCAGGCTTTACTAACCGCCAACTACCGTGGCGGCTGATTTAGCTTTCTGCTCAAATGAGAAGCCTTTGAAGCTAAACATATGTTAAATAATATCTGAGATAACTATTGTGTGTCAGAAGTACCGGTCGGTCAAAAATGACTTAAGGTAGCTATTTAACGTCAATAGAAAACGAAGGTCACATTCTGCTTAATACCTGTGCTTACCATTTATAGGAGTGGTTCTTAACCAGGGGTGATCGCGGCCGAAGCCGGTTCCTCAAGGGTGCCAGGATGCCTATGAATAATTAAAGCAAAATATATTTTTATATACGCATGTTATTTTTTTCAGCAAAAAATAAAAATATATATAAATAATAATAATAATAATAATAATAATTATAATAATAATAATAATAATAATAATAATAATAATAATAATAATTATTATTATTATTATTATTATTATTATTATTATTATTATTATTATTATTATTATTATTTTGGCTACAGCAGTGCTCTGAGTTATAGATGAACCTACAACCTAACTTCCTAATGAAGTTGCAACGTTGCTTTTTTTTCATTTCAGCAATTCAGGGGGTGCGAGAACTGACTGCTGATTTAAAAGGGGGGCATACATTGAAAAAGGAACTGCTTAGCTAAAGGGTACACTTAATGTCACCCAAATTACGTTTAAAATTACCTGTGAAACCATGGAAACTGGACACTGAATTTAATGATTTATAATTAGACATGAGTGACATTTAAATACTCGTCACTTGAATTTGGGATTTTCATTTGTATCTGTACCTGTACACAAGTGAGAGAGAGAGAGAGAGAGTATTGAAGCATCAAGATTATATTGGGGTTGTCAGTCAATGCAACTATTGAAGAAAGTGCATATTTTCTGTTGCTGCCAATCAGAGAAAAGACGAGAGAGAGAGAGAGAGAGAGAGAGAGAATGAATATTGAAACGTCAAGATTATATTGGGGTTGTCAGTCAATGCAACCATTGAAGAAAGTGCATTTTTTGTGCTGCTACCAACCAGAGAAAAGGAGAGAGAGAGAGAGAGAGAGAGAGAAGTAGAATGATTAACTGGTACAGCAGTGTCTCAAGCATTATTAAAAAAGATTGCTCAGGTCACTAACCTGTCAAAACTATTTTTGCATAATGTGACTATGAAACAAACAAATAAATATAAAAGTAAATAAAAAAATAAATAAGTACAGAAAAAGATAAACATATAAACACAATAAATTACAAGCATGGAAGTTATCCTGTGACAATAACAAACAGGAAGTTGACAGACAATATTTTTTTAAAAGTCTAATGTCACATCCATCCAATATTTCAGTGGTGTACCAGGTGACGCTTGGATGTAATTTTCCGATGAGCAGATGTAATTTTGTGTGGGAAAGTCCGGATTATTTCGATTTTCAGTCTGAACTATGTGATGTGCCGTAGCAAATATTACTTTTCGGCTGCAGGGTTTCATTTTTTTTTCTTTTTTGCCAGTTTTAAATTGTCTAAGGCAAAGAAGGAATATTCTTAAACTTCTCTATTTTAGTTTTCTGTAAAAGAAAACTATTGTGCCGACTTTGTCTGTCTGCCGGCACTTTTTCTGTCCGCACGTTTTTCTGTCTGCACTTTTTCTGTCCGCCCTCAGATCTTAAAAACTACCGAGGCTAGAAGGCTGCAAATTGGTGTGTTGGTAATCCACCCTCCAATCATCAAACATATACCAAATTGCAACCCTCTAGCCTTAATAGTTTTTTTTTTTATCTTATTCAAGGTTAAAGTTAACCATAATCGTGCTTCTGAAAATGATCTAGGATAGGCCACCACCGGGACGTGGATGAAGTTTCATGGGACGCGGCTCATGCAGCATTATACCGAGACCACAGAAAAAAAAGATAGATCTATTCTTGGTGGCCTTGAATATACGCTGTAGCGGCTGTACAGAAAACTCGATTGCGCCGAAGAAACTTCGGCGCATTCTTTGCTTATTTCAAATGGTCTCTGAGGGAAATAGGAAAAAATTGCTCCGTTTTTATTTGTTAATAGATAACCATAGAATACTATGAAAATTACAAAACAGATATCTCCTTTTTGTCTTTACCTCAAAATTACTTGTACCTCTCTCTCTCCTCTCTCTCTCTCTCTCTCTCTCTCTCTCTCTCTCTATATATATATATATATATATACATATATATATATATATATATATATATATATATATATATATATATATTATATATATATATATATATATATGTATAATTATATATATATATATAATATATATACATATATATTTTATATATATATATATATATGTATAATATATATATATATATATATATATATATATATATATCTATATACTGTATATATATAATTTTTATATATACAATATATATTTTTTAAGCGCTTTTTTCAGTAAAAAGCAAGGTATGAAAATTTTAGATTTAGAATGTACGTGTTGTTTGAAGGTTTTTACATTTATGCGCCTATGAGAGAGAGAGAGAGAGAGAGAGAGATAGAGAGAGAGAGAGAGAGATGCCAACTATGGCCATCTGCTTTACATCCGTTGTGAGGAATATGAGAAATATGGCCATCTAATTGTCAACTTTGATAACTGTTTTTTAATATCGTGGAAAGTTTATCTTAAAAAAAACGCATTAAGTAATTATAAAACCGCAAAACATGGGAAAAATACCTGAGCATGTTAAAAAAAGCTGAAATAGTAAAAAAAAAACTTTAAAATCAAATTTTTGTTTCTCGCAGCAGATAAGGATTGAAAATATGGGAAAAAATATCTAAACATACTAAAAAAATCTAAAATAAAATAGCAAAAAAAAATTTTAAATAAAATTTTTATTTCTCGAAGCAGAAATGAAAATATGGAAAAAAATATCTGAACATGCTAAAAAATCTAAAATAAAATAGCAAAAAAAAAAATTTGAAATAAAATTTTTATTTATCGAAGCGGATAAGGAATGAAAATTGGGGGAAAAATATCTGAAAATGCTAAAAAAAAATCTAAAATAAAATAGCAAAAAAAAAAAACTGAAATAAAATTCATATTTCTCGAAGCGGATAAGGAAAGAAAATATGGGAAAAAATATCTGAAAATGGTAAAAAAAAAATCTAAAATAAAAGTAAAAAAAAAAAAACTTTAAAATAAAATTTATATTTCTCGAAGCGGATAAGGAATGAAGGCTAATTTTACCACCGGGATGTATAGGCTTATCTCATACGGTCTAAGCCTATTCCTTAGTCTCCTGATGATGATTAATTAGTTGGTCTACTTTCTGTAACTTCCGGTGGATAAATTAGGCTGTGAGAAAAGCGCAGCGCTGATGGCCACAGGAAATATGATCATAACTACGTTATTATTTTAATTCATGAAGTGAAAAGGGAAATATGAATTTTTATTATTATTATTATTATTATTATTATTATTATTATTATTATTATTATTATTATTATTATTATTATTATCATTATTATTATTATTATTAATCTGAAGATGAACCTTATTCAAATAATTCAATCACTTTAATTCAAATGATGGAAGTGAAATATGAATTAATGTAATGTATTATTATTATTATTATTATTATTATTATTATTATTATTATTATTATTATTCTTAAGATGAACCCTATTCATATGTTTAATTCAAGCATTTTAATTCATAAGATGAAAATTGAAATGTGAATTATTATTATTATTAAGATGAATACTACTGATATGCTTAATTCAGCCATTATTTTCACACTACATAAAAAATAAAGATACAAAAATATCTGAATTTTTTACCAAATGCCATTCGTAATAAAGGCAACCAAAGCACAACGAATTTACATAAGGTATTATTATTATTATTATTACTATTATTATTATTATTATTATTTGAAAGACGTAACAGAAGGTAACAGGCAATACAGAAAGAAGAGAACAGTTGTTAGAAAATAAAAAAAAGAAATAAATGAACAAATTAATAAATAAATAGATAAAAATGTAAGTAAACTATCAAAATACAATTAGAATTGTTGTAAGGTAGTAACGCATTGTATCTGCGCTTGAACTTTAGAGGCTCCAATTGGACAACATCCTCAGAGAGACTGTTCCACAGTCTGGGGGTGTGAGGAATTGATAAAATGGCCGGCAATTTCACTGAACAAATGAGAATTGGAAAATGAGCGCAAGAGAATGTATATTGCGCTGACTTTCTGAAGCACCAGTTTATAGAATATACAGGTAGAATATAAAATTTAGGCCGAAGGCCAATCGCTGTATGACCTATGAGGTCATTCGGCGCTGAAATGAAAACTGAGAATAAGAGGTCTGAAAGGTGTAACAAGAGGAAAACCTCGCAGTTGCACTATTAAACATTATTAGAAGAGGGTGGAAAGTAAGGTGGTCACTGTATGATAATGCACCACTGAGAACGTCTATCTCACATTTGAATAATCTTCATTTGCAATAAAAATGATATATATGGAGGTTAAGATGCATATTACGAGGAAATCAAACAATTTACCCTGAACTCGTTTCAACATCTCTGTAATGAACTGAGGAAGGAGAAATAAACTTATGGAAGGGATGAAATGTTTGACCAACGAGACTAAACTTGGAAGACTGGAGACGTATGCAAGATTTCTTCCCCAGGATTTGATGTTACTCCAAAATTATGATGATTAGATTGGGCTAGGCTGGAAACTCTGACACTTATGGATCAGTTTGTAAAGTACATCACAACTTCTCCTATATATATATATATATATATATATATATATATATATATATTCATATATATATATATATATATATATATATATATATATATATATATATATTCACACAAAGAGGCATCTTGGTTAGTGCCAATTACGAATGTCAAACAAACTGATAAAAAAAATATTAACCAGCGTACCTGATTATCCAAAGCCGCAAAGAGGGTAGAGTAAAACAGACATGATGAATAACACAGATAAAGAATAGCGAGAGAGAGAGAGAGAGAGAGAGAATCATCCACGTAACAGTGACAACGAAGTTCAACTTGTATATTATCTTCTGTTTCTGAAGCCAAGTGACGGTAACTGTCACTGACTTCAGTGATTGACAGGTGATGTCTTTGACGCCATATTTAATACACTGTAATGAGAGGTTAATGGACAGTCAATAGAAGTCTCTGAAGATCCGATTACCAACCAGACAGCAACAGGGAATATTTTTCTCCTCTCTGTAACAATTCCTTAGTGGGAAAAATGACCTGAAGCTGAAGGAATCGATAATATGAGAGAGAGAGAGAGAGAGCAATAAATAAATGATGGACAGTTTTTCGACAAAAATTACAGAATATTTCCAGTCAAAATATGGAGATCTGAATGAACAACAGAATAAAAACGACAGAGAGAGAGAGAGAGAGAGAGAGAGAGAGCAATAAATAAATGAAGGACAGTTTATGGACAATAATTTCCTATTTCAAGTCAAAGACAGAATCCTAAAGGAACAGCAGAATAAAAACGAAACAGAGAGAGGCAAGGGCGCACGTGTTAAGTCATCCAGGCCTCCGTGGGTGGCAAATTCGTGATAGTTATTAGGAAGCAAACAACATTTCGGTGTCGCCTTCCTCTTCTGCCGGCAGAGAGAGAGAGAGAGAGAGAGAGAGAGAATCCCGCATACTTCCACGTTCCGGCCGTTCCGTAAAAGTAGCTCCGTTTAATGAAAGTAATAACGTTGATTAGGAGAAGGACAAAGCGAACACCAACAAAAGGAGATAATTCGAGTGAAAATTACCAATATGAAAATTACGAATGGGAGGACTAACGACCGTGACGGAAAAATTTGGCGGGGATAACGAACAAAAGTGAGTTTTTTAAAATTTTTTATTTTTAGCTCGAAAAATGGCGACCAGACCTCCCTCCCGACTGGAAAAAAGAGAAGAGGAGAATAATTCGACGATGTTCCAGCGGTTTAGCGGAGCAAAAGGAACGCGTTTTCCATCTTTTATGGATTTCAAAAATCGCCCGGCGCAGCCTTGAAAAATTGCATTCATACAGAAAGCAAAATTTTGGGGCAGGAATTTCAATGCTTTGAAGACATTAATATAAGCGTTAAGAATAACGTCAATTTATCAACCTTTTTTATATATATTTTTTGAAGCGGTTCATTAGTTAACTCAAAAAAATTTGGAGGGTAATTTCTGAAATCCTGAATTCGGAAAAATTTATAAGAATTTTATTTTTCTACCGATTTAAAAAAAAAAAAATAATTATTCACGGCTACGAAGGAGACACTGCAGTAATGGTAAAAAAAATATTGAAGGTAATGGTAAAAAAATTAATTTTTAATAGATATAATATTTTATAAACGGAAAATATCTCGAAATGAAAGAGACGCAGAACCCGCCATGTGAGAGACAGACAGACAGACAAACAACAGACAACGATTTATAATACTTCATATTTTATTTCTTATAGAAATACGGATTCGGTGACGTGAGAAAATGACAGACAGACAGACAGACAAACAGACAAAGAAGCGTCTAAACACCAAAGAAGCAAAGAAAACCGTTCAATAATTCAGTCCACCATTTTGTGTTTTTTTTTTTGTGTACAGAGGGTGGGGGGACGACGATTTTCGGGGAGGGTAGAAGGGAGGAAGGGAGGGTGGAGGGTAGAAGGAGGAAGGACAGGGGAGGGGTAGAAGGGAGGGGAAGGAAAGGAGGAAGGAGGGGTTTAGGATCTGCAGGAATTTTGGGTGGGCTTGGAGGATTGGACTCATCTCTCCCTGAGGAGGGGAGGGTGGGGGGCGTGAGGGGTTATGGGCGTTTGGGTGGGCGTTTGGGTGGGTGGGTGGGTTGGCAGTGGATTTCCGCGCTGGTGCAGCTGATGGATGGACTGTCAACGGTCCAATCCCGCCGTTGGAGGACTTACCCGTAAGAAGAAAGAGGGAGGGGTCCTCTCTCTCTCTCTCTCTCTCTCTCTCTCTCTCTCTCTCTCTCTTTTTTATTCTGCTATTCCTTCAGATCTCCGTCTTTTGACTGGAAGTAATCTGGAAATATTCTAAACCTGTCCATTATTTATTGTGCTCTCTCTCTCTCTCTCTCTCTCTCCCTTCTATTTTTATTTTACTATTCCTTTTGATCTCCGTCTTGTGACTGGAAACATTCTGGAAATTATTGAAACAAAACCCGTCCAGCATCCATTGCAATGCATACTCTCTCTCTCTCTCTCTCTCTCTCTCTCTCTCTCTCTCTCTCTCTCTCTCTCTCTCTCTCTCTCACATTTTTATTCCACTATCTCTTATGAGACGAAATATCGTGTTCTGAAGAGAAATAATCTGGAAATTATTGATTCAAAATCTATCTATCAGTTATTTATTAATCTCTCTCTCTCTCTCTCTCTCTCTCTCTCTCTCTCTCTCTCTCTCTCTCTCTCTCTCTCTCTCTTTTTTGCAAGAGATCAATATGAGCTCCTGTATACAACTGCACTGACTGAACCTGAAGAGCTAAATATAAAGGGTTTAAGGTTTATAAATTACAATGTCACCTTAATAAGTCTCTCCCGTTTACAATTTGATTAAATTACGTCAGCTTTCACTAACTTGATTTGTCCTTTTTAACAGAATTTTATCTATTTGTCAGTTTATTAATTTGTTTTTTTTTCTTTTTCAATAAGTCAGTGGGATCTCTTCTTTCTTTATTTTCCTTTACTTCCTCTTGCTTCTTCCTCATGAACACCTTAATATTCTTTGGAAGCTTCAATTTCAAGTCAGTGGCCCCTTTGGTGGGCTTGTTCCATACGAATAGAGTTCATCTTCTGAATAATAATAATAATAATAATAATAATAATAATAATAATAATAATAATAATAATAATAATAATAATAATAATAACAATAACATAAATGACAACAAATATCACTGATTATTCACGAAAGTAATAACACCTGTTTTCCCAGTAAGCGAGTGTTTAAAAGCTGATGATAATGTACAGGTTATATCTATCGTATGAGTTTTCATAAAAAAATAAATAAATACGCTGATATCTATATCATATGCCTAAGGTTCGCTCAATATCTACTTCTCTGTAGAGTTAGTTCTATAAAATTTAATCGTGTGTATGGATATATACAACAAATAGAACAGATATATATATATATATATATATATATATATATATATATATATATATATATATATATATATATATATATTTATCCATCTATCTATTTATAATGTACACTATAAATTATATATATAAATACATACATATACATATATATATATATATATATATATATATATATATATATATATATATATATATATATATATATATATATATATATATATATCTAACTTTATGTACATTATCAGGAAAAAAGCTAAGCAAAAAATTTTGCCAACTTTCCAAAATCCCTAAAAAAAAAAAAAAATGAGAAAGAAGCAGAAAATTAAAAATCCCTTCGTAAAATAAAAAATACAATAGTGAGGTGTATAAATTTTGATTCGAGTCACCGTCAGTAACTTTCGCAACATTACAACGTCATCTCAATAATATCGAAATACGTCATTTGTCAAATACTCAACAGTTGAGACAACTCCCACCCAAAGCTGCTTCCTTTTTATGGAGAGAACTAAATCAAATGA
>NC_089757.1:35965764-35968264 GCF_040412425.1 Macrobrachium rosenbergii | reverse complement strand
CATAATATAGTATAAAAAAGCATAATAGTCTTCATAAAGGAATAAATGCATGTTATATTAATGGTTAAGAACTAGGATGGAAGGCCTTTAATTTAAATAACTGAAGAAGTAAAGAAGAAAATAGGGACGATATGCAGGTAGCAGAATCATATTCCATGGAAGAAGGCCTGGCTGACCCAATATACTTAAGTATAAGTTTAGGTCAATAACAAATTGCCATTATGAGTAATATTTGTGACTAGTGACCACCTACGTCATAAGAAAACTATATTTTCTTAGTCACTGAGAAAGCTAACAAAAGATGAAGCCGGGAATGCATCTATCAAAAGGAAACTGCATGCACGTAAACAGACAGCGAGAATAAAGTCGTTTTAATCAGGTCCAACCATCGACGTATTACTCTGACTGAGGAATTCGGGTGTCCTGCCAAAAACGACACCGCCAACCCAGAGGAGGAGGGTTCGTGTGCGAGTATGTGCAATCCGCAGAAGAAACAGTCGCCATCAAAGGGAGTTCGCCAACCAACTAATTCGCTCTGTAAATACGACGAGGCCGGAAGCCTTTCTTTCCAAGAGAGAGAGAGAGAGAGAGAGAGAGAGAGAGAGAGAGAGAGATAATAATAATAATAATAAAAACAAGTGAAAGGAGACAACGTCTTATTGTTTAAAAGACAAGAGAGAGAGAGAGAGAGAGAGAGAGAGAGAAATAAAAAAAAAAAAGCATTTGAAAGGAGACAACATCCCCACGACTTGAAAGTAAAGTGAGAGAGAGAGAGAGAGAGAGAGAGAGAGAGAGAGAGAGAGAAATAATAATAAAAACATTTGAAACGAGAAAAAATCTTACGGTTTGAAAGACGAGAGAGAGAGAGAGAGAGAGAGAGAGAGAGAGAGAGAGAGAGAGAGAGAGAAATATTTGAAAGGAGACAAAAATTTTACGGTTTAAAAGACAAGAAACAGAGAGAGAGAGAGAGAGAGAGAGAAAAAAAAATAAAACACCTTACGATTTAAAAGACAAATGAGAGAGAGAGAGAGAGAGAGAGAGAGAGAGAGAAGACTAAATATTTGAAAGGAGACAGAAGACAGAAAAAGTGAAGATCGACACGCGTCCCCATCGTCCTCCGAGATCTATCGCTGCCGAGCGAAGTTCAAAAGCAAATATTTTTGTAGGCTTGAACACACAATGACTCGCTTTCGCCTACGAATGAGAGCAATGCTTATCTGGCTTCGCATTGGAATGGCGTGAGGTATTGGTGGTGGGTGTGCCAGCAGCCTGTAGGGTACGTAGATTCGGGGAGAGAGAGAGAGAGAGAGAGAGAGAGAGAGAGAGAGAGAGCTGTATGTACTGTAGAATAGAGACAAAGAGAAAGAGAGCTAATCAGGTGTATGCATAGCACAAGAGAGAGAGAGAGAGAGAGAGAGAGAGAGAGAGAGAGACAGCCAGTGAGCTGTATGCACTGGGGAACAGAGACACAAAGAGAAAGAGAGTTAATCAGGTGTATAAGAGAAAGAGAGTTAATCAGGGTGTATAGAGAGAGAGAGAGAGCCAATGAGCTGTATGCCTGGGGAACAGATTTTAAAAGAGAAAGAGAGCTAATGAGGTGTATGCATAGTACAAGAGAGAGAGAGGTGTGGCGTAAGCGTTGTAGGAACATTGTGATGAAAGGAAGCATATGCAAAAAAATAAATTAAATAACGAATAAAATAAAATAAAAAAAAAATTACAAAAGATATAATAGATTATATCGTCCAAAGGATACAAGCACCTTCAGTGATGTCTATTTTCCTACTGGTAGCTTTAAGTTTATAAACGAAATAAAAAATAATCATTAAAAAATTCAATTGATTAATAAAATTACTCATTATATCTTCTCATTCTGACATGTTCATAGCTTAACCGAATCCTCCCACCTTCAAATAAGACGCCTCATAGACGCCCCCCCCCCACCAAGCGCGGTTGCTCCTTCTAAACAATGGAAGATCATTTTAAGAATATTTGAGTGTTGTTGTGGAATAAATGATTAATCCAAAATTTTCAACTCTTGACATAACTGAAACTTGAGCAGTCATTGAGGAGGCGAGCAGCCTTGTGCATATAATGTGAGATATTTTTTCTGGACGCAAATTTCTAAATCATATATAGTATAAAATCGTATAATAGTCTTCAAAAGGAATAAATGCATGTCATATTAATGGATAAGAACTAGGGTGGAAGGCCTGTAGTTTAAATAACTGAAGAAGTAAAGAAGAAAACAGAGCCCATACGTAGGTAGCAGAATCATCTTCCATTGAAGAAGGCATGGCTGACCCAATATACGAAATCCTACGCCTCAAAAAGAGATATAGCAAAATGGACTATGCTTTCGGGTCCTAAAAACCTCGGCTGAGAGGCAGAACTTCCTGATCACATACAAGAATCCTAAAACGCACATTTGAGGTTCAAAATACAAATAGATACGGCGACTGCAAATTCGGGTATCTATCTATCTATCTATCTATCTATT
>NC_089757.1:35930764-35948264 GCF_040412425.1 Macrobrachium rosenbergii | reverse complement strand
CAGTCTGGCAAAGGAATGAGGCAACCTGCCAGTACGATATGTGAAAAAATGTAGAAGTTTAAAAAGGGATTAACATACGATTTCGCTTCCTCCAGTATGAAGTGACGTGTTACCCAAGAGTCTTTGCAGAGCTTCTGACTAATACTTTGCCTCAATCAGGTCTCTGAAGATATGTGAAAGGGATGTCCTGCATATATATATATATATATATATATATATATATATATATATATATATATATATATATATATATATATAGAAAGATATATATATATATATATATTCATACTCAACTCATACATACATGACAAAAACTGTCTCCAAATATCACAGTAAGGGGCCCGCACAAAAACACCCTCTGACGCCTTTCTTATTCTTCTTCTTCTTCTTCTTCTTTTCTTTCCTCTCAGCATTACACGCAGCCACGAAATCTTCAATTAACGGCTAATATCCCAAAAGGTTAATCCCACTTATCGACCCTGCTAATGCGATTAATCAGCACACGAGTCGAGGCAGTAGTTCTCGAGGTGTCTCTCTCTTGCTCTCTCTCCCAAGATGGATGAAGATGCGAGTCGGGAGTCCCAAAGGGCCATCAACTGAGCAACTTGTGTTTCTCATATCTATCTATCTATCTATCTATTTATCTATCTATCTGTCTATATATATATATATATATATATATATATATATATATGAGATGAAGATGCGAGTCAGGGAGTCCCAAAGCTGCCATCAACTGAGTTAAATTATGTTTCTTTATATATATATATATATATATATATATATATATATATATATATATATATATATATATATATATATATATATATATATATACATACATACATACATACATGTGTGTAAAAAGTGTAGATACATATAAATGCAATGTATATATAAATATAAATATATACATACATATATATTTAATAAATATATATATATATATATATATATATATATACATATATATTCGTTTATTTTACCCTGTTGTTTATTTGCAGGGTCTGATGCAGTTTACGACAGGTAAGGCCTTCATTTCAAGTGCAAACCAGCCACCGTAGGTATTAGGACATCAACAGCAGTGTCCCTTATGATGCCATTAAAACTGATGAATCACTAGACACTTGTCTTATCATTTTTAGCCTTGTTCCTGGTCTGAGAGAATGAAAATGATAATAATAATAATAATAATAATAATAATAATAATAATAATAATAATAATAATAATAATAATAATAATAATAATAATAACAACGAACCACAGCATATAAGAAAACTAGAGTGCATTTCCTAAAACTGTGAAATCATAAGCATATTATGTAAAAAAAAAAAGCCAAGGGACATATGAACAATGTGAAGAATCACTACAGCAACATTAAACTGCTCTCACTGGAAAATGAGAGATATACCGTAAATGTATTCCAGGTGGTAAATAAGAAAAACACACACTGCAGCTCTGAAACACGTCATTGCGGGACAACAAGTCATACCATAACAAGATACAGGACTGTTCAACGCCAGCTGACATTCTTTAGAGGAGGCTAATAATAAAAATGGCATAACAGTAAATAGGAAATGGAAAATAAACAAGTCAATTGAAGTTTTACAGAGTCATCATAGACAACATTACGGACCATAAATGAATGAGAGAAAGCCAATGAAAAAATACCAGTCTCGGTGTTAACATATAAAAGAGATAAAATGGCAAATTTACCCTTAACCTCGATATTCATATAGCTACACCTTTTAGCTTACCGGGATGAATTTCACTGGCGTCAGGGTACAACAGGTTAAAGAACTTTTTTTTTTTGTGTTCTAATAACTTTTGAAATATATGAATTATGACTGTGATATCGGGAGGGTCGTTTCCTTACTGAAATACCTTTCAGAGTCAATAAATAGAATAAGTCACCTTGACCTTTGTTGAAGGTCAACGTTATACAAAGAAAACTTTATCTTTTTGGTTCACGATTTTTTGCCCACCAATCAAACACTTTGATCTCTGGTGAAGGCCAACGTTATACACTTGAAACTTCACCTTTTTAATCACGATTTTGAGCCCACCCAGCGAGCTAGGCTGTTATCTAACAAACGTCTGTCAAGATTTTTGGATGTTGAGGACCAGACTGGATATGATCGTCCAAGATTATGATCTCATATTGTCTGACCGATTTCGTATGAAGGCCTCCCAGTCAGAAAGGAGGTGAGGTGAATTTGTTCACTGCCTAACTATGAAGTGTCATGGTGTTTCCGGCGTCAGCAACCCAGATGTTGTGACGCCAGTTTTAGTAGCCATATATCATCAATCATGGTCTAGAACAGTGGTTTTCAATCTGTGGGCCATGGGCAGTTCTGAGGGGGGGCCATGTCACGGACATCTTCAAAATAGTATTTAAAAAAATAAAAAATCATTTACAGTAAATGCAGGCCAGTACTTTCTTTCATAAGTGAAAATGTATAACTAATAAAGTGTTCTGAAAAATAATTCCATAAATGAAAATGTAAAACTAATAAAGTGTTCTGAAAAATAATTCCATAAATGAAAATTTAAAACTAATGAAGTGATCTGAAAATGTTTTATAATAATTCGATTATCATCAGTACACTATTCTGAAGGGCAGTGGGCCATGGGCACAAAAAAAGGTTAAAAACCACTGGTCTAGAGTCTGTCCATATCCAGTAGAACTGTAACATTTTGGTTTTCCAGACGGAGGCAAATCTTCTAGCAATCAGACAGTCTGTTGAAGAAGGCTTAAGTCTTCTCTGATGATGTCAACAGTATCCCTCTTGCCCCTCGTGATAAAGTGCCCCTGATAAGGGACCTCAAGCACAAAGTCCAAATAGTGATTCTCAGGAATATAAGTGGTCTAAACGATATAAGAAATAATGGCATACGTTGGGTCTCGCTCATCAGAAAGTACATAGCTTTTTTTCAAACATTTAACAGGAAATTTTCCCTACAACTGACTGCTAAATGCAAGGATCACGAATAAGACTCAGATTTGAGGGATATGACACCCTGTGGCCTTGAATTTTTCCCAAAGAACTCAAGAACCAAGTTTTGAGTCTATACGTACACATTACTACTATCTTAGGTGATAAAACTTACTCATTCATATATCAATTATTCAATCAGCTACATCTTCGAGGTCTCGTCGATACAAACCTAACCAACCCCATTTACGAGGGTGGCCTCTAATCCAAGCCCTTCCCCCTACAAACCCCACCCCATAACCGCCCACCCCCCGCACCCCCGTCCTCCATCAGTCCATTAACTCCCTAACAGACGAGCCGGTTGCATGACAAATCTGCCAAGGCAAAGTGGCTGATCTCAGACCAGCACTTAAAGGTCAGACTGCCAGTCAGACTGCAAGAGCACTCGCCTTCAGAGCTTATCCAGGTAGCTTTATATTAAATCGACGCCAGCTGCCTTGGGAGGTCGATTTCTTGCATGAAGATTTCGTCCGTCGATGGAATGACGACGATGTTTGTGTCGATCTTCTGTCGATCTTCCTTCGATCGTCGATTCTGTGACTTCTGAGGACAGTTGGGGGAACGCCGAAGATGCCCGCTGGATTTTTGGATGGTGGCGCTAGGGACAATTGTCTTGTTCTTGTAGCTCGGTATCATTTTAGTTATACTTATGGCATGATAACATATTGGATATAATCGTACAAATGTGTTGAGCATGCAGTTATTATTATTATTATTATTATTATTATTATTATTATTATTATTATTATTATTATTATATATAACCCATGTAAATGTGCTGAGCATGCAATTATTACTATTATTTATTATTTTTGTTATTATTATTATTATTATTATTATTATTATTATTATTATTATTATTATTATTATTATTATTATTATTATTATTATCAAACAATCATACAAATTATTCAGCATGCAGTAATTATTATTATTATTATCATTATTATTATTATCATTATTCAGAAGATGAACCCTATTCGTATGGAACAAGCCCAAAGGGATCATTGACTTGAAATTCATGCTTTCAAAGAATATGGTGTCCATTTGAAAGACGTTGCAGAAGGTAATAGGAAATACAGAAAGAAGAGATCAGTTATTAGAAATAAAAAGAAATAAATGAACAAATGAATAAACAAATATATCAAAATGTAAGTGAACAAGGTATCTAAATATACAAAATAATACAAAAAATTACTAATGACCTGTAAACAAGTACTTTCATCGAAGTAAACAAAAACCAGCTGATTAGATACGAGCTTCTTCTTCTTCTTCTCCTAACCCGCTATCTGGGGAAAGACGGACCTCCTCCAACAATGGACATAAATTAGAACAACAAATCGAGTGGATTTTCCCTCTCCCCCCTCATTCCTTTCAAGGTTTCTCTCTTTCTCTCTCTCTCTCTCCCTCTCTCTCTCATTTATTTCAATCGGCGTGATCACAAAAGCGCCGCCAAAGACGACGAAGAGGACTAAAAGGTTCCCTCTTGAAAAGCTGCCACTCGGCCTTCTTCTTCTTCTTCTTCTTCTTCTTCTTCTTCTTCTTCTTCT
Source organism: Macrobrachium rosenbergii (assembly GCF_040412425.1). Lineage (NCBI taxonomy): Eukaryota > Metazoa > Arthropoda > Malacostraca > Decapoda > Palaemonidae > Macrobrachium > Macrobrachium rosenbergii. Next base: position 35,943,717 of record NC_089757.1, on the reverse strand, counting down.
TCTTCTTCTTCTTCCCTCTTCCTCCTCCTACTCCAGAGATTTTAATGAGAAATACGGTGGGCATGGTCAGTAGTGGGTGGGTGGGTGGTGGTGATCATTATTCGAGAATTTTTTTCATTTATTATTTTTCTCTCAGGAGCTACTGACTGCTGCAGCGCGCTAACTCCTGAAGCTTTTTTCATTTGTCATTTGCCGCGACCGAATTAGCGCTAAAAGGCGGAACGAAGGTGGTTTTTAAATTGTATTTATGGTGGGGTGGGTATCGGGGCATTCATCATATCAATTATCGTCGCTTTGTGCTTCTGCGTCGTCGCCAAAATTACGTAATATTATTATGAGTAAAAGGCCACAATAATTTAAATGAGTAACTGTGTTTTTCCAAAATACGAAAAAGGGTAAAAACGAAAGCTCCCCTTTTTTATAAACCTCTTTCGTATTTTGGAAAAATACAGTCTCTCATTTACATTTTTGTGGATTTTTACTCATTATTTCCGGTGACAATATAGAGATGCACCATAGATAATACTATTATAGTGTATAGGTCTTTGAGAATGTTCTCCATGAAATATTCACGTTTGCAAACAATCGCGAACGCTGAAAAAAATAGCAAGAATTAAGTTGATTATTATTAAACACCACAGAGAAAAGATGCAATCTTACTTACATTTATTATTAAAAATTTCACAAGAAATTAAATAAGTGAAAGATCACATTCACTTTAGTAAATTACTGAATTCCCAAAAAATCGTGTTACAAGCAATCTCGAACACTGAAAAACACAACAAGAATCAAATCAATAACTAAATGCCACAGAAAACAAGTAAAACGTGCGCCGAAGGTTCTTCGGCGCAATCGAGTTTTCTGTACAGCGTATAATCAAGGCCACCGAAAATAGATCTATCTTTCGGTGGTCTCGGTATAATGCTGTATGAGCCGCGGCCCATGAGACTTTAATCACTGACCGGTGGTGGCCTGTCCTACATCGTTGCCAGAAGCACCACTATGGCTAACTTAAACCTTAAATAAAATAAAAACTATTGAGGCCAGAGGGCTGCAATTTGGCATATTTGATAATTGGAGGGTGGATGATTAACATACTAATTTACAGCCTTCTAGCATCAGCGGTTTTTAAGATCTGAGGGCGGACGGAGAGACAAAGTCGCCCGGCACAATAGTTTCCTTTTACAGACAACTAAAAAGACGCAATTTCACTTACGTTCATTTAAAATTCCCCAAGAAATTGAATAGAGGGAAGGCTTACATTCATTATTACTGAATTACCGAATTCTGAGAAATCGTGACTAATACAACAAAGATTCCAGGCTGGAACATTTTTTTTTTTTGTCTGCTTTTTAGAAGTTCTGTTTTCTGTAGTAACTGCATTTGTTTATCTGAACAGTCACTTTAGATATGCCGAACTTATTTGTATAGCATTATGTTCTCATTCATGAGAATTATTATTATTATTATTATTATTATTATTATTATGGAGCGGGCCGAAATGCCAAGAGGTTCCGTGTATATCTAACTTTCTCAGAGTAGAAATTTTGCAAGTGAACATAATGAAGAAAATAATATAGATATAAACATGTTAGTATATATATATATATAATATATACAGTATATATATATATATATATATATATATATATATATATATATATAATTGATAATGAATATGAATATGAATAACTATAATAAACATAAGTAAATTTAATAATTAAACCAAGCTAAAATTAAAGAAAATTTGGCCGAAAAATATAATGAACACGCACACACACATACTGTATATATGAATAAACCACATCGTGCTTTTAGGAAAAGAACGGCGAATTTCATGAATAAACCGAATCTTGCTTTTAGGAAAAGAATGGCGAATTTCATGAATAAACCGAATCGTGCTTTTAGGAAAAGAATGGCGAATTTCATGAATAAACAGAATCGTGCTTTTAGGAAAAGAATGGCGAATTTCATGAATAAACCGAATCGTGCTTTTAGGAAAAGAATGGCGAACTTCTTGAATAAACCGAATCGTGCTTTTAGGAAAAGAATGGCGAATTTCATGAACTTGTAACTTGCAACTTTATGACACCCAGGAAACTACATTGCAAGTTAAGGATATTAAACTTGTTATCAGGTTTATTACTAGAAAGCCAATTAGTGACCTTAAAGAACAATGTTTTGAGAAGTATTTTACAAATTTATTTACATTTTTATTGATTTATTAATTAATTAATTTATCTTATTTTCTAATAACCGATCTCTTATTTCTATATTTCCTATTTTCGTCAGTAACTTCTTTCCAATAAACGCCATATTCTTTGGATGCTTGGATTTCATGTCAATGGCCCCTGTAAGCTAGTTCCATATGAATGGGGTCTATCTTCCGAATAATAATAATAATAATAATAATAATAATAATAATAATAATAATAATAATAATAATAACAATAACAGAAAGGAGAAAAGTAAAAACCCAAAACATTACAAAAGATGAAATATAATAATAATAATAATAATAATAATAATAATAATAATAATAATAATAATAATAATAATAATAATAATAATATTAATAGAAATGTAAAACTAAAAACCGAAAGCATTACAAAAGAAGAAAAGATAATAATAATAACAATAATAAATAGTGTTAATGTTATTATTTAATCCATTTTCAACTTAATTTCAAAGAAAGGTGGTTAAATTAAAATTATGGAATTGCTTTAGGATCCCCCGAACTCCCCCACTCTCCTTACTATTAGTATTAAAAGGAAATAACGTTATGTCATAATTAGTAAATTTTATGAAAAAAAGTAAATTATTTTTCAAGTAATAACTTATGTGAAGTTTTGGTTAAACTTCTTAGCATTGATGTTGAAATATCGAAATGCTACTTGCAAGAAATTTTATGAGAGAGAGAGAGAGAGAGAGAGAGAGAGAGAGAGAGAGAGAGAGAGAGAGAGAGAGAGAGAGAGAGATTTTACAAATAATTAAATCCTATTCTTGTAAATATTTCTTCATACGAAACCTAATCATTAAATAAGCACCTAGTTATCAGAACTCGAAAGTAGCCTACTGCTTACCACCTTGATTGAATAAAATAAACAATTCTACGATTTGTATATAATACACCAATCCAAGCCTAATGCCTCTCTCATGTACGCACTGAATTTAATTACCTATTGTTTCCTGTTTCACTTTTTTTTTTTTTATCTTTTAGTTTCCAGGAAAAAAAAAAAGTTCCATAGACGGAGAACCGTCTGGTCACCTTTCGGAAATAGTACACAGACTCACAGGTATTTATCTTCCTCCGCCCTCTCTCTCTCTCTCTCTCTCTCTCTTCCTCTTCTCTATCTCTCTCAGATCATTAGCAGTTCCCAAACCTTTGTTTATATTCCATCCTTCACCATCAATTGGTGGAGGGGGGAGGGGAAGAAGGGTGGGGGAGATGGGGAGGGAAAGAAGGGGGAGGGTATTCGTCCCCCCTCCCCCATTATTAGCGACCGACCCCAAATTGTAGTTTCTCATTAATGATTTTGCTTTGTAGCAGATGCCTTAATATTTGGGATCATCCATCGTCATTTTCTCCGAAAAGTGGCGGGGGCGGCTATTTGTATAGAAATGACACTCACGGCCTTCGCCATGCGAGAGAGAAAAATGGCTCCAGACCTGCATTTGTATGTGGGATGTATTCTTAATTTGACAACGAGGACTCCTGATGATGTTTTCCCGGGCGGTTTTCCCGGCGTAATGTTCCGAAAGTGGTAGGATCTCGGGCGCTGAGACAAAGGCCGCGGGATGCCAGACTTGAGGGATGCCTGTACGCAATGTCAGGGTGGAATCGTTTCAATGAGTTATAAGAAAGAAACTCCGCCTAATGGTACGATGATGAGAGCTCTCATCTCTCTCCCTCACTCTTTCTTTGTCTGTCTGGCTGTCTGTCTGTCTGTCTGTCTCTCTCTCTCTCTCTCTCTTTTTGAAGTAGACTCAATCAGTTGCGGCGATCAAGCATCTACTTTTCTTCTCCCCTTCCATTCCATTCCCCCGCCATCTCCTTCGTTCCAGAACGCCCTCGGGGGAAGGGGGAGAGGGAGGAGGAATTTGTTCCAGCCACCACCTTATCCGAAGAGAGAGAGAGAGAGAGAGAGAGAGAGAGAGAGAGAGAGAGAGAGAGAGAGAGAGACGCTCGAAGCTGGCTGGCTTGGCCGGAGTGGTTTCGGGCTCTTCCAAGAGAGCCCGGAGACCATTTATAATACGCGGCACTGACAGCCTCAGATGGAAAACAAGGACCGAGCCGCAGGTATCTAATTAATATAAATTGGAAGTGGTAAGAGAGCCCTAAGAGAGGTTGGTATCACGTGATGGATCTCTTGTTCTCGGGTGGACCGTCGACTTCAACAATCGACATCATCTATAGGCCGTCCATTTTCCTCTCTCTCACTCTCTCTCTCTCTCTCTCGATGGCGATTGGCGATTGGCCTCGATATATGCTCTCTCTCTCTCTCTCTCTCTCTCTCTCTCTCGGAGGGCCTACTGGGTTATGTGATGTGTCAATCGAAGGGCTCGCCTGTGAAGCTACTGGGAAGCCGTTAATTAAACGATCCGTTGGGGATCTGAGAGGGAGAAAACACTCGTCCAGGATCGTCTTACAAAGGTACGATCCTGAGGTTCAATCGGATTGATTTCCAGAGTTCCTTGATCGTCCATGATTAAAATTATACAATGACAATTCTTTTGACAGCAACTTAAAATTATACAATGATAATTCTTTTAACAGTAACAGGATGGTCTTCCAAAGGTACGATCCTGAGGTTCAACCGGACTGATTTTGAGGTTTTCCTTGATTATTCAGTAGATGAAACCTATTCATATGGAACAAGCCCACCAAAGGGGCCACTGACTAAATTCAAACTTCCAAAGAATTATTCCCCGTAGGAGAGTAGTGCCGTCAGTGCACCTCATGCGGTGCACTGTAGGCATTATTTAAGGTTCTTTGCAGCGTGCCTTCGGCCCATAGCTGCAACCCCTTTCGTTTCTTTTACTGTACCTCCTTTCATATTCTCTTTCTTCCATCTAACGTTCCACCTTCTCCTAACAATTGATTCATAGTGCAAATGCGAGGTTTTCCTCCTGCTACACCTTTCAAACCTTTTACTGTCAATTTCTGTTTCAGCACTGAATGATCTCACGGGTCCCAGTGCTTGGCTTTTGGCCTAAATTCTATATTCAGTCAATCAATCAATCCAAAGAATTATTACAATTATATAACGAGAATTCTTTTGACTGTAACAGGATATAACAAAGCAATAAAAATAAGTTAAGCAACACATATACTTTCATTTATAAACAGACACAATCTAAATAAACCCATACATATACAGATCAAACTAATTCACACACGCCCATGCGAATGGAAATTATTGAATATGAAACCAGAACTGTCATCAGCATGTCATTTCTTCTCTTTGAGCAATCTCAGATCTTTCACACCTGGTAAATAGCTATCTGGATCAGCGTATGAAAAATGAACGCCTTCGGCTGCGGTTCTCATTTGGCAGTTGGCACTGAAATCAATATCAATGACTGTTGGTGTAATAACATTTTATCCGCGGGACGACGCGGCTTAAGAAACTCTACGATATATTCACGCCATATTTCATAAATGTAACTTGTATTTTGGGTATACGAATTTAATTAATTATAATAAATTCAGAGGCCTTTGAAAATTACGAAGAGGAATAATTTTGTTTTTAAAATGAAAAAGTGGATAAAACAGCAAAAATGCAAATAAGGAAAATAAAACAAATAAGCAAATGCTAAGAGAGAAAAAATAAACAGGCAATTTTCTAGCCAAGAAAAAATAAAAAAAATAAAAAAAAACACGCGAGTCAGGGAGACCTCAACTCCCTACCCCCCCCACCCTCCCCATCTACCCCCACCCCCTCCCCAACTTCTGCCTTATTACCATATCAGTTTACAAGTAAATCGGCCAATTTCCAGCTCTTCTCTGATTGGCTGATAAATGGCGGAGGACGAATTAGGCGACCAATGGGCGAGAGGCCCTGTCAACAGGATGACGAATCACCCAAACATGGAAATTAAAGTTGTTACTAATTTTTCGCTCCGCGGGATTAGTTTTCTTCGGTGTTGACAGTGGCCAGAGAGAGAGAGAGAGAGAGAGAGAGAGAGAGAGAGAGAGAGAGAGAGAGAGAGAGAGAGAGAGGGGCGGGTAGGAGAGGGAATGGGGATCCAGGGGACAGGTGAAGGGGGAGGCCTGGATCATGGGGGGTGTGGGGGGGATGGGTGGTAGGGGGACCACTATGTATTGGGGGATTAGCTCCTCCTATGCAAATGCACGAGGCATGAAACAACGCTTATGCAATGGATAACTTCAAAGAGGACACGACAAAGATTTTTTTTATTTTTATAAATTTTTTTTTATTCTCTTTCGACAACAAAAATTTTGTTTGAAATTTTTTCATTTTTCTTTCAACAAAAAATTTTATTTAAATTCTTATTTTTAGTTTTCTTTCGACAAAAAAAATTATTTAAATTTTTTTATTTTCTTTCGACAAAAAAATTTTAATTTTTTAAAAATTTTCTTTTGACAAAATTTTTTTATTAATTCTTTTTAAATTTTCGACAATTTTTTTTATTTAAAAATTTTTTTAAAAATTTTCTTTTGAATAATATTTTTTTCTTCCCTATTTTTTCTCGTCGACGGAGCCCTGAAGAGTCTTACAGTGTGCCCTTTGATATTTTTTCATATCCTTGAACAATGTAAGGTAGGTATAAATAGGAAGAATAATGTACAAATAAGAATAGTGTTAAAGATGCTTATTTCTTGTAAAATTTCTAATAAGCAATCTAAGGTCGGTATAAATAGGTAGCGTAATGCTATCAAGAATATTAAGATGACCATTTTCGTGTAACATTCTACTAAGCAATTCTTGATATTCTTGAAGAACGTAAGGTCTGCAGAAAGAGGAAGAATAATGATACCAAGAATATAAAGATAACCATTTCCTTGCAACATCCTACCAGGCAATTATCAGCCTCCAATATCGCTTGCAATATTAATGAATAAGAAATACGTATACATACAGACGTCATACAGATGCAATACATGTATGTATTTTCCAATTAGCCCCTCATCACACTAATTGTCTTACAATAATAAGCCTTCCACTTTCGACGTATCATTTTCAAATCTCAATTATCCATCCTGTGCAAGGGTCAGGCGATTATCATTAAGTCCAAGAATATAATTTGCAACAGCGCTTCCGAGATCATCCATTATCAAAAAGACAGAACATTACAAGAGTCAAATTATCATCATCCCGCGGAGGAAGACTTCAGATCGATAAAAGCCATTTATGAAGGTTTTGCTGGACTTTTGTTTTTACTCGTCTATTTTTTTAGTTTTCTGTAAAAGAAAACTATTGTGCCTCCTTTGTCTGTCCGTCCGCACTTTATTCTCTCCGCACTTTAGTCCGTCCGCACTATATGCTGTCCGCACTTTATTCTATCCGCACTTTTTCTGTCAGCCCCTAAATCTTAAAAACTACTGAGGCTAGGAGGCTGAAAATTAGTATGTTGATCATCCACCCTCCAATCATTAAACTCACCAAATTGCACCCTCTAGCCTAAGTAGTTTTTATTTGATTTAAGGTTAAAGTTAGCCATAATCGTGCCCCCGGCAACGCAACAACACAGGCCACCATTGCTGACTGAGATCTTCATGAGCCGCGGCTCATACAGCATTATACCGAGACCACCGAAAGATAGATCTATTTTCAGTGGCCTTGATTATGCCCTGTACAGAAAACTCGATTGCGCCGAAGAAACTTCGAGGCATTAACTGTTAGGATATAAATAAATTAACTACAGGGCGTAAATTTCGCTATTGTACTTAGTTAATGATATAATAAATGCACTTTCAGAAGTTTGGGTAACACTATCAAAGATTATTGATTTTGAGGGAATTTCGGAAAAATGGCTAAGACGTTTCCCGAAGTACGAGAAAAACATTTCCTCTTTATGTACACACACACACACACACATATATAATAATATATATATATATATATATATATATATATATATATATATATATATTATATATATATATATATATATATATATATATATATATATATATATATATATATATATATATATATATATTTACATATATAAATATATATATATAATAATAATAATAATAAATATATATATATATATATATATATATATATATATATATATATATATATAATAATAATAATAATAATAATAATAATAAATAATAATAATAATAATAATAATAATAATAATAATAATAAACGATAGCCCACTAATATCTTGAAATAGTCTCCAATGCTTCAAGTTTTTAATGGACTATCCTTCATTAAAATAAATCAGTATCATAAGATGCTCCCTTACGAAAACGCTCTAAATGACGAGCCATTTCTCAACGGATATAAAATATTCGTCATCGTGTTGTTCTATATATGTAGTTTTACGTCCCAAAACATTAATATTATAAAAGAAAAAAAATTATTTAGGCTGCGCTAAATGACGCGTGATTTTGCAATGGACACAGATGCTTTGTCTTCGCTTGTGTGTGTTTGTGTGTGTGTGTGTATGTTTTCTATGTACATTCTTACGCCCCGAAAACATTAATCTTATAAAAGAAAATGTATGATTTAACCTGCAGACTGAACTGAAGACCGTAAAATGGTTTTAGATGCGTCTCATGTTTTTCGCAGGTCAGGTAACCGAGTGTTTGTTTACGTGAGCAAACAACATTTCCAAGATAATGATTTTCTGCATCACCCATTCAACACGTCAGCCGCACACAAGTCAGACATGTGTCAGCGTCTGTAAATATCAAAGGGAGAGAGAGAGAGAGAGAGAGAGAGAGAGAGAGACAACATTCCAGTCTTTTTTTATACAGATAAAACAGAAGTTTTTAACATCAAATGTAAAAACGGAAAGAGAGAGAGAGAGAGAGAGAGAGAGAGAGAGAGAGAGAGAGAGAGAGAGCAACATTCCAGTCTTTTTTTTTATACAGATAAAACAAAAGTTTTTAACATCAAATGTAAAAACGGAGAGAGAGAGAGAGAGAGAGAGAGAGAGAGAGAGAGAGAGAGAGAGAGAGAGAGAGAGAGAGAGAGACATTCTGAATCAAATCCTGCCATCATGAACGTTCTACTTGGAGAGAGAGAGAGAGAGAGAGAGAGAAGAGAGAGAGAGAGAGAGAGAGAGAGAGAGAGAGAGAGAGAGAGAGAATGTAACATCCATGTCGATTTTGTTACATGAAAGCTAAATTAAAAGTTTTCACTTCAAATACAAAAACAAAGAGAGAGAGAGAGAGAGAGAGAGAGAGAGAGAGAGAGAGAGAGAGAGAGAGAGGAACATTCAAGTCGATTCTGTTACAAGAAGCTAGAATATAAATTTTATAACATAAAATACGGAGATGGTAAACTCTTGCAACTTGGGCCTATGAAAAAAATTTTGGCATTTTACCAGAAAGTACATCAAAGGAATGCTGTAAAATTCTGTAAAATAAGATATTTTGAAATGTGAAGTCGAAGATAACCGACCTTCATTCAAGGCTAACTGCTTACAAAATCAACATTCAAGTTTTTTAACGAATCCTACTGTAAAAAAAAATTATTTTTTTAGAATAGTTATGCAAGTCATTTTAGAATGCTGAACAATTATTGTCCACTGAGAGTTTTTTTTTAAGCCTGGAATATTATATCTACTCAAACTTGTTTTATTTAGATATTATTTAGATATATTATTTAGATTTTAGTTATGAATTGTGTGGGCTTTCCTTCGAAGCTCTAACCCTCTCCCCCCGCCCCGTCCCCATGAAAAATAAATACGCGAAAATTTTAAAAATCTGTTTATATATAAATCGTGTAGCACATAAGGTTCAGAACTTCCAGACCACGATAATCGGGAAATTTACAGATCGCCAAAATCGCAGAAATAGCGAAATTTAAAAATCGCAAAATTGCAATTCGCAAAATTAACGAATCGCGGATATGGCGAAATTTTACGACTCGCGAAAATGGCGAAATTTACGGATCTCGAAAATCGCAATATTTACAAATCAAGAAATTTACGAGTTACAAAATCGTGAAATTTACGTACCGCAAAAATGGCAATATTTACAAATCGTGACATTTACAAATCGCAAAAATCGCGATATCTACAAATCGAGAAATTTACAAATCGCAAAAATCGCGAAATTTGCAACTCCGCGATATCTGAGCTGATCCAACTTCAAAACTAAACGCGATAGAATCCCAGTACCTTGCCGGATTATAGAGTAATCTATAATAATAAAATCCGAGTGGAACTTTCTTGTTTGTCCGCCCCGGATAGGTAGGGGTCGGGAGGGTAGGGGAGACATGATTGGCAGCTCCGGGTTCCAGCAAGGCGTAGCGCGCGCCATCAAACTCGTTCAAAAGAAACAATAACTGCAGAATTCCGGGAATACAATTCGCTACTTCTGAAAACTGAACGACCAGAAAAACTGCAAAAAGTCAACAATTTTATTTTTTTAGCAAGCACAATCACCGGAAACCCCGCCGCCATTGTTAGCTAAAAAGATATGGAGGACCCGTCAGTGTCATATGACACCTGAGGAATGATGTGACACGGATCACTTGTCATGGTGAAATGTGTACGGGACGTCAAAAGTATTAAAAGTAATAAATAAAAAACTTCGAGGCCGAGTGTCATTTGTATCGTTGGAATGTAGAATTTTAGGCCAAAAGTCAAGAGCTGGGGCCTTTGAGGTCATGCAGAGCTGAATGCGAAATTAGGAATAAAAAGGTCTGAATGGTGTAACAGGAGGAAAACCTCGCAGTTTCACTATGAAACAATTGTTTGGGGACGGTTGAAGAAAGTGTGTGTGTATATATATATATATATATATATATATATATATATATATATATATATATATATATATATATATATATATATATATATATATATACATATATACACACACACACACACACACATATAAATATATATTTATATATATATATATATATATATATATATATATATATATATATATATATATATATATATCATAAAATATGTAAATCTTCCATCATGACACAGCCATGTCTCGAGAGCTGTATCAATCAACGAAGCTGATAATTACAGCTAATTATCAAAGACAAGATCAGTATCCTTAATTATTACTCAGGTTTCCGTTAGTCTTTTATGTCATTAACGGACCTGAAAATGACGCAAAGTAAAACTTCATCAGTAGCAATGTTACCGAGAGAGAGAGAGAGAGAGAGAGAGAGAGAGAGAGAGAGAGAGAGAGAGAGAGAGAGAAGGAAATCATTTCGAACTAAAAATCTTGTAATACCTGTAACGTACCATCAATTATATTTTCATCTTGACGGTTAATGACTTAGGTTTATTTAGAATTAGCCATTGAATTAGCATAATAAGTAGCACACAACACCCATATTCCTTATATGCTGTAGTTGCCAGATGTATTTAGGGCGTGTCTTTAACTTAGGTTTATCAAATATTCCGCTACAGTTGATTTTAGACTCTTGAGACTCCGCCTCAGTCACCTCAGTCATCTAAGATTCTCGTGTTTAAATACAGTTTTAAAGCAAATTCTTCCTTATGGAAGGAATATTAATTATTTACTTGTAACTTGAGAGTCTTCTCCGTATGATTAATTATGGCATTCGTGTTAGTTCACTCTTAAGTTTATACTACGTGTGAGAACAGCTGAAGTAGATGCTGTTAATTTTTGCTAGTTCTTCTATGTGAACAGTACTGTGAATTGCTATCAAGCAACTCTGGGTTTCTGGTGATTCAAAAGTTATAGGAACAGAATCATTATAAGGTGAGATATCTCTTATGCAGAAAAAATTATTTAAATGCGCCTTAAAAAATAGACAGAGGAAATACATTATTAAAGCGGCTGCACAAGTTTAGAAGCAGGAGTTTGGTCGTCAGTTCGAACTTTTTTGTAATGAAGGTAACACACGTATAACTTCTTTTGTTTGTGAGCTATTCTCTTATATATATGTACATATATATATATATATATATATATATATATATATATATATATATATATATATATATATATATATACATGTATATAAATACAACATACACACATACATATATATGTATGCATATATATATGTATATACATATTATATATATATATTTTATAAATATATATATTATATATATACACACACAAGCTCTACACGCACATACACACAAACACACTCACAAACACACACCCGCACGTACTGTACTTGGGACGACAGCCATAACATCGTCCGGGTAGCGGTTCTCCCTCTTAATCTCCGTGAGAATGGCCGCCGCGTCTCTGTGAACCCACTCAAATATAAACTCGAGAGTGTCATCATCAGCAGGGACGTTCTCTCTTCCACGTCCCTCCCTCGCGTCTTTAACGAGTCATCATCATCGTCAGGAGACTCTCAAAGGTCTCGGTCCTAGAGCTTGTCGACGCCTCTTCAGCCCAAGTCCAGGCAAGTCACGCGTCCTATTGAGCGCCATTTGTGGTGGCCTTTGAAACCCACAATCGTGAGAGAAGCAATAAAGGAATAATATCTTATTAGGCTCTTCTTCTTCTTTCCTCCTCTCGTATGACACGGAAGATTAATGCTTTTTTGTGTCGTCTTGTTATTATACTTTTTATAATCTGTCTGCGGCTGTGCTCAGGGCTTTCTTACGCTTTGGAAGGGAGCAGAAAGGATGCTTGGCTGCTTGGCTCCAGCCTAAATGAAAAGTTCTAATATGTGAAGAGATTGGTAAATGTGTTTACAAATTCAGCGACTGGTAAATGTGTTTACTAGTTCAGCACTTGGTCAAAGTGTTTACTACTTAATCGTGTTTATTTATATGCTAATCCC
>NC_089757.1:35920764-35925764 GCF_040412425.1 Macrobrachium rosenbergii | reverse complement strand
TGTTCACCTACCTCACCAGCAACAGCCCCCCCCCTTCTTTCAACCCCGCCCCCCGAGTCGATCCCGAGAGGCAGCGGTGTGAATGGGCTGGTTCTTAATGTGACCACGTCCTCTCCATCTTCATTACGTCATTGAAGGGTCTCCGAAGGGGGAGGGGGGAGCAGGGGGCTGGGGGAAGAGAAGGGAAGGGGGGTTCTTGTCTAAGGGCTGTCGTCGAGTTCTTTGCTTTTATTTAGACTGAGATTTAGAACATGGAGGGATATTAGCGGGCTCGATCTCTTGTGGGTTCTTTAATTTTGTGGCATTGAAAATGGACGTGAAGAGTTAAAAAAATAAATTCTTGGGTATTATTGGTATTAAAATTCTACAGTAGTACTCATTATTCTGCAATATATACAGAGTGCATAAGTGTGTGTGCATATACAATATATATATATACACACATATATATATATACATATATATATAAATATATATGTATACATATATATATATATATATATATATATATATATATATATATATATATATATATATATATATATATATATATATATATATATATATATATATATATATATGTGTGTGTGTGTGTGTGTGTGTGTGTGTGTGCGTGCGCGCTCAGGTGCAGACACAAAGCACCACAAGGAAGAAACGAATCAAAACGCACCCCAAAACGTTCCGTTTTATTTACGCATTTCCAAGAGGACCGGTATTTACCTCTCAGCATATGAAAGGCAATTATACTAATTTCTAATTATGGATCATACGGATAATAACGAAGACTTCTTCGCTGACAGAAATCATCACCTTTCAACGAAAATTTTTGTTGAACACTTTCGGGCAATTCATTCGAATCCCTGCGCTGCAAAATTTTCTTGAAGTCGAGAAAAAGGCAAAAGGAACTTTTCTCATTTTTCTTTGTACGGGAAATCTTTTCTTAAATCTCTTATGATTCTAATTCTTTTATTCATTTCTCATCTTCTGATGAGGCAATGTTTTCTCTTTCGGAGGTAAAACGATGGCTTTTCGCCGAGAACAATGATGAAAGTGATTTCAAGCAATTATGTACAAGCCCTAGGAAAAATTAATGAAAGTTGTCTTATATAGATACTTAGGATTGATTTATCCGGTATATATGTGTGAATATATATATGTATATATATACATTATTTATATAATATATATATCATATATATATATAGTAATATATATGTATATATATTATATATATATATATATATATATATATATATATATATATATATATATATATATATATATATATATATATATATATATATATATATATATATATATATATATATATATATATATATATATATATATAGAGAGAGAGAGAGAGAGAGAGAGAGAGAGAGAGAGAGAGAGAGAGAGCAAAATTCTCTCATTTCCTGACTACGTGAAGAGTAAATTTCATAGCTGATAAAATTGCTTCCCAATCACATAAAACCCCTACTGAGACAATCTACGAAAATCGTCAAATGTCACGGATGGAATAAAAAAAAAAAGACGGAACTATTAAGCATGGATTTCGATTTCACGGTATCTTGACGGCATAAAGACAGTGGGGAGGGGGTGGGAGCAGGAGAGGGGTGGGGAGGAGGGTGAGGGTGGGAAGGTAAATCATCTTCACAACTAATCAGTTCCCTTACGGTTACGAATGTGTCGAACAATGAAAAATACAATTTATATATATATATATATATATATATATATATATATATATATATATATATATATATATATATATATTTCAGAGTTATAATTATTTATTGTTATTTGTACAGATAAAAATACATTGATTGTGTCTGTTTATGAAGTTCCTCCGAGTTTTCCTTATATTTGTTTCACTCTTTGCTAAATTTCATTCAACTGGTAATTATTTTTATTTACAAGGAAGCAGAACGCACTGTAATTAAATGCCTAGGTATAGATTAGACCAGTGGTTCCAAACGTTGGGTGTATGCCCCCACTGGGGGCCAACTTGATTTTTAAGGGGGGCAACTCGAGAATGTTTAAACCTAAAGTTAATGGCCTTTTAGGAGTTAACTTTTTGAAAAATTAGAATTATATATCACCACAGGGGGCATCAGAATTTTAGAGGTGGGCATGGCCAAATAAAAGGTTGGGAACCACCGATTAGACTATTCATAGGAGATGTTAGTAGAGAGAGAGAGAGAGAGAGAGAGAGAGAGAGAGGTTACACCAACGTGTCGAATACTTTTCACGCATGATAAAATACCACTCAGATTCTCAAAACTAAACCATTTTTCCTTTCATTTGAGAGAGAGAGAGAGAGAGAGAGAGAGAGAGGTGTTTCCCTGCCTGCCTGTCTGTCTGTCTGTATTTACGCCTACATGCACAAGGCCCCGGGATTTTGGCCCGGTGCCAAAATTTGTATCTTTGGCTAAAAAGAAAAATTGTTTGGGTTGAAGTAACAATTTGTCTTCTTATCATTCCTCTTCCCAAAGCCTTGCATGATGTACCGCCCGGGAAAGGATAAGCCCTGGATTTACCAAAGACACACAAACACACACATACACACACACACAAACATAAACACATACGACGAGGGAACGTGTCTTGCGCAAACACTACCGTGACGCGGATAGACATAAACACCATACATATATGTTTGATTGTGTATATTAAGATAAAATTAAGGCATACAAATGCTCTTACTTGTTTGTGGGTGTTTGTGTATGTATATATATATAAATATATTTATACATATGTATACATATAAGTATGTATTTATATATATACATACATATATACAATCATAATTTTTATTGAAAATAAGATAACCGTTACGTCTAGTGTACATCAAAAACCCACAATGATATCAATAAATTGTAATGTATTACTTGTAAAAGATATAACTGCGTTTTTATTTAAATTACGACAATTTTTAATCACGACATTGTGAATTTATTAGCATTACGTCTAATCACGTATATGGAAAGAAATTTGACAGAGGGGAATCAATATCTTGACATATTAACTTTTCCGCTTTTTTTTTGAGGGCAGACAATAGGGATTATAAATCGAAGCTGAACCAGAAACAAAAAAAAAAAAAAATAACACCATTCTATACAAATACAAAAGGTTACGCAAGACTAACCTACCATATTGACCGTAAAATCTTTGGGAGGTCTGAACAAGAAGTAGGAATGGGAGCTACTACTGTTACAGCCTGGCAGAACCTTGCAGGCATGTAGCAGCATCTGAAGTGGATGAGTTGATCTGTTAAAGTCAAACTGACATCAAAGATAGGGGGAAAATGCATACGAGAAATATGCAACGATAAAGAACTATAAAACAGCAAGCGTTTGGATAAAACAATTAATTATATAATGCTCACTGTAAGTATTCAGACAACATACTGGAGCGGGAATAGGTAGAGATGTAGAAGGGATATAGAAGATAGAAAGACAAGGAACATGATAGACAGCTAAACAGACTGAAGCTTTATGAGAGAGAGAGAGAGAGAGAGAGAGAGAGTTTGCAGGAAAGAATCCGGACATAAGATAAAGTGAGAGAGAGACTGTTTGCAGGGAGAAAATCTGAGAGAGAGAGAGAGAGAGAGAGAGAGAGAGACTGCTTGCAAGAAGAATCAGACATGAGATAAAGCGAGAGAGAGAGAGAGAGAGAGCGAGAGAGAGAGAGGAGTATGTGCAGACCAAAGGTAAATTGTACAATACATTTAAAGGATTAGATTTGCCGATCATCTATCTCTTATGTCAAATATAATTAAGCTCCGAGACAGCGGAGGAGTCTGCGCAGAGGTTTCCCCTTCCGAGTTCGGGCAGCTAAGGAATGAAAGGAACCGAGACTTCTGAAATCTATTTTTCCAGTTTCCGCTTCCTTATTTTTGAAAATGGGATTTTGACGGATAAATTGGACACACACACACACACACACACACTATGGCCATTAAAAGCGATATGAAGAAAGGTAATTAAATAGTAGCATGAATAAATAAAGATATAACATAATAGATGATTAAAAGAACAAATATATTTCCCTTTCTTATTTTTCTAGATATTTTCCTATCAGTCACCTCTGTCGGTTGGCCAAAACCAGAAGTCCAAACCAGCACTCTCGTCCCCTTCGACACCTTACCCACACTTACGTGCTGCCTTTGGGGCAAGAGTCCGTGCCGGCATATTGCCTACTAAAGGTAAGGCATTATTTTGGTTTACCTGGTGGGCCAAGTGACACCACAAAATCCTCCATTACAAAATGCAAATCACTTTCTTGCATTTCGCAGTGGAGAATTGGGCGGTTTTTCAGATGGCCCACCAGGTAAACCAGATTAATTTCTACCTTTATTCGGCTATATGCCGGAACAGTCTCTTGCCCAAAGGCAGCTCCTACTGTAAGTGGGGATAAGGTAACGAAGGGAATGAGAGGCCTGGTGTAGACCTCTGTACTCCTCCAACCAATAGGAGACTAGTAGAATATTAAGAACCAATGAAAAGAGAATATATATGTTCCTATAATCATCTCCTATCTTACATCAAAAAATAAACAAATACGGTCAAAGACGAATATAAACCTTTTCTCATATTTATTCCTGCCTTCCTTTCAAACACAAACAAACAAACAAACACAAACACGCAAACACACAGACACCCAAACACCCACCCTGCGGAATCCCAGCCCTTTTATCTATCCCTTGATTAATGGAGAAGCAGAAGTAAAGCGAGAAGTGACAGCGTTGTCACCAAGTAGCAGTAATGCGGGAGATGAATCGTGTGTGTGTGTGTGTACCTCCACATCCCGTAAGCAGAAGAAGAAGAAGAAGAAGAAGAAGAAGAAGAAGAAGAAGAAGAAGAAGAAGAAGCGGGAGAAGGAGAGGACGAAGAGAGGAAAGAAGAAGAAGAAGGAGGAGGAGGAGGAGGAGGAGGAGGAGCGGAAGAAGAAAAAGAAGCAGGAGAAGAAGAGGACGAAGAGGGGGATAGAAGAAGGAG
>NC_089757.1:35895764-35908264 GCF_040412425.1 Macrobrachium rosenbergii | reverse complement strand
AGCCAATAAACTTCTTTTAACTTTCTCTCATAAACAACTTCGTCTCCTGTGATCAAATGGATTCTGAGAATGTTTTGCTCTTAGAATCTCAAGAGTTGCACTACAACCCTAAAACAATTCGCCCTCGTATTTTACCAACTTATATATATTTTTAGCTTTTTGTTAATTAATCTCTTAATCTTTCTTTTTTCTTTTATAATAACTGATTTCTTCTTTGTTTGTTTCTTATTATCTTCTGTCCCTTCTCTCAAATGGTTATTATTATTATTATTATTATTATTATTATTATTATTATTATTATTATCATTATTATTATTATTATTATTATTATTATTCAGAAGATAAAGCTCTATTCATATTCAGAAAATTATTATTATTATTATTATTATTATTATTATTATTATTGTTCAGAAGATGAACCGTATTTAGAAGGAACAAGCCCCACAGGTGCCATTGACTTAAAATTCATATACCTTGGAAGACTGAATTTCAAATCATAGGCCCCTTGTAGGTTTGTTCCATATGAATAAGGGGTTTATCTTCTGAATAATAATAATAATAATAATAATAATAATAATAATAATAATAATAATAATAATAATAATAATAATAATAATAATTTTATGAGATGAATAGGGGTTTATCTTCTGACTAATAATAATAAAAATAATAATTATAATATTAATAGTAGTTTTATGAATATGAATAGGGGTTTATTTTCTGAATAATAATAATAATAATAATAATAATAATAATAATAATAATAATAATAATAATAATAATAACACAATGGTTTTAACTTCATGCAAAGATTCATAAAGGGAAAGCACTCCAAGACTAAAAGGCATTTGAAAAATAAAGAAAAAATGATGATTTCAAGGACCAAACAGAATCAGCTGTCAAAACGAACATAAAACAAAAACACGGAGGTGTTTTGAAAATCGTTCCTCGCCTTATCAGCCAAGATCGCAGAGGGTACACTTGATAGCATCTTTTCTTTGGGACCGTACCTGCTTACCTTCGGAGAACACGACGATCGTTTTACAAGAGTTATATTTTACATTCGAGAGTGAAAATTTGTTAGTATAAAATGACTGTTAGTCTTGTTATTATTATTATTATTATTATTATTATTATTATTATTATTATTATTATTATTATTATTATTATTATTATTTCAGTAAATGAAACCTATTCACATGGAACAAGCACACCAAATTGGCCAATGACTTGAAATTCAAGCTTCCAAGGCATGTTGATTTCAACAGACCCCACGCGGCAGCAGTAACAGATCATGATACAGAGACAGTGATTTTTCATCGCTCTGGGGGAGACGCGAACCCGCGACATCTGAGTAGTGGCATGCCACGACACTAACCACTATACCAGCGGACCAGCTTTTGCTAAACTTCAGTGATAAACAGCTGAGATTTAACGAGACCATCATTTGATACGAGTTATATTCTATATTCGAGAGTCAAAATTTGTCAGTACGAAATGACTGAAGTTAGTTTCTAAACTTCAGTGATAATCCGCTGAGATTCGCCATATGGTTTTTTAAGGTATTAATGTTGCTTAGCAAAAATTAAAAGGAACAGGAGTTAACACGACAAATAGATTATTTTATGCTAAGTGTTGCAATACAGTTATGGGCGATCGGTGTATAAGCTTCAATAGATACTTGTAACTTGCACCATTAAAGGTAGAGAAATATAAACAAACAAAAAATAATACAAACTAGAAATAAAAAATGAAAGAATAAAAATAAAAAAGGTGTAACAAAAAAAAATAAAAGAAAATAAGAGATAAGAATAAGGACATTTTAAAGAATGGGTGCGGTGTAACAAATAAAGAATACATTGGATTCACAAAACATTTTTCACGGAATCTTTAGAAGTTAGTCAACCCTTCAATAAATGTATGAGAGCATATCCCAGCCGTGTATTTTCCCACACACACACACACACACACACACACGCACACAAACAGCTACTGCAAAGGGCAAAACCTTAGGAATACAAAGCTGCAACCATCAACTTTCCCATTTGTAACCAAAGGAGGGAAAATCACGAGGCATGACAGAGGCACACCGTGACATCTTTCAGGATTATAAAGCTTTCCCTTGACTGATGCCAGCCATATATAACCAGTCCGTCGTCTACCCCGTGTTTATGTCTGTTTTTTTTTTTTATACTTAAAGTTTAGATATGACTGTTCTGATATAACATAGCAAGACTATTTCACGTTAAGGAACAGTAGTTTACTAAACGTAGACCTTAGCGATTTTTTAAGAGCACAAAACAACAGTCAGTCTACAATGACTGGATTTACACAATACACAAAACAACAATCAATCTATAACGACTGGATTTACACAATACACTAAACAACAATCAGTCTCCAACTGGATTTACACAATTTACAAAACAACAGTCTGCAACGACTGGAATTTCACAATATAAAAAACAATAATCAATATGCAACGACTACATTTACACAATACACAAAACAACCATCAGTCTGCAACGACTGGATTTACACAGTACACTAAACAGCAATCAATCTGCAACGACTGCATTTACACATTACACTAAACAACAATCAATCCGCAACGACTGGATTTACACAATACACAACAACCATCAATCTGCAATGACTGCACATACACATTATACAAAATAACAATCTGCAACAACTGGATTTACACAATACAAAAAACAACAATCAGTCTACAACGACTGGATTTACACAATACACAAAACAACGATCAATCTGCAAAGACTGGATTTACACAATTTACAAAGTAACAATCTGCAACCGCGGGTTTTACACAATACAATGAACAACAATCAATCCGAAACGACTGCATTTACACAATACAAAAAACAACAATTAATCTGCAACGACTGGAATTTCACAATACAAAAAACCACAATCAATCTGCAGCGACCGGATTTACACAATGCAAAAAACAACGATCAATCTACAACGACAGGATTCACACAATAGAAAATACAATAATCAAATCGAAATATAAAAAATAGTCACTAAAGTAATAGTTGTGATGCCAGCTCACAAGAACCACTTACTTTAATTGATTCCAGGTGGATTATGTCATCTTATACTAACGATTCCCAGGAATCCCTAAAAAAAATAAGTAGACATTATTATTCCGATTATCTGACCACTTACTTCAATAAATAACAGTTACATTTAACAAAGGCAGACCTAAATCAGGCAGGGGCATGGTGGAGAGAGAGAGAGAGAGAGAGAGAGAGAGAGAGAGAGAGAGAAGAAGAAGAGTAAGAAGAAGAAGAAGAAGAAGAAGAAGAAGAAGAAGAAGAAGAAGAAGAAGAAATTTAGTACGCGATTAATTAACTGAATGTTTGTCTGATATTCAGACTTGAGAGAGGAAATTTAGTACCAGATTGATTAAATGAAAGTTTGATTTTTTGTAGACTTGGACAGAGAGAGAGAGAGAGAGAGAGAGAGAAATTTAGTACCAGATTGATTAACTAAAAGTCTGGATCATAGATATTCATAGACTTAGAGAGAGAGAGAGAGAGAGAGAGAGAGAGAGGGAAGAATATTGAGTTTCATGTAATATAATATATTCCAAATACTTTTAACCCACTTAAAAGACAACACTTTGACTAAGAAGGGAATCTAATGTCTGGAAATTAGCATAAACCCCTTATAATGCCAGCTGCATAACATTAATGTGACTCCCCGATATCACACGTAGTTTTAACGAAGTTATTTAAGACCTAGCAACTTCTGGGATAGCCCAGAAGATCGTGTTTTCATCAGGTATAACCAGCAGATGCCATTAGCATAAAGTCTATGAAGGACATAACGAAGTAAAGCTGAAAGATCTGTAAACTATTAGCATAAAGCCTTTGAAACAATGAAATAAAGCTGAAATATCTTGTAAAGTCAAGCTTTCTGCCTACCCTCCACAGCTAAGGTGACATTGCGTGTTCGTGAAAAAGTATACCAAGCGATAATTCGCTCAGTTTCAATAAAAAAAAAAGGAAATCAATTGAAAACTGAACAATGAAAGTGATGCCTTCACAGGAAATCGTCAAATTAGCAACTGTGAATGGCAGTCCGGCGAAAATACCACAGGGCTTCTTCAAGAGCGACTGTAAAAAGCGAATCAAACCTCATAAATATCAACGAATTACAGGCAGCAATCACAGTGAATCCCAGTGTTGCCAAAAAGTAAGTCCTTAGAATTTCAAGTTGCGTGACACTTAACTCGATGACAGACTTCTTAATTTCTTTTCTTAAACTTTTTTAAAAAAAGTTTACACTCTTCTTTTCAATGTCCATTCATAAATTCACTGTCAACAGAGACAGTTGATTGCTCTGCTTTTTACCAACTCAGACTAATGGGTATCTGTAAAAAGAATCAAAAGTAGTTTCGGTAAAAAATAATTTGAATTATTGGTAGATGGTATCCGCCTAGTTCTGTAACTGTGACTAACTATATCTTCGTTCCAATAAAACTGTAGGCTCTTAATTTCCTTTCATAATTACTTCTCTATGACTTTCCATTCATCATTATTGTTCTAAACCTTTTTGTTATTGTTTTTATATTTATTTAGTAGCCAGGCGACGAGAATTGATAAACGGTACTTGTTGTTAGCAAGGGGGAGGCTACAGCAAAAAAAAAAAAAAAAAAAAAAATGCTGCTAATACCGCAATTCTGCAATTCCAGCAACATGCAATAACAAAGGTAGACGCTGCAACTACAACAATTTCATTATTTTGTAGTTTCATTATTTTGTAGTCACGACGATAAAAGGGACCTTAACAATTCTCCTTTCAAAATAATAACGACAAAACTGATAGACAAAAAAAGAGAAGAAAAAGTAGTTTGAAAAATGTCTTGTTGAGGGGGGGGGGGGCGCGTACAGAGAGCTGTATTAAAAGGTGGCTGGCTTGTAATCATAGTATTTTGTCATCATTAATCATCATTGGGAATCTTCGGGGTGCACCAACACCAAGTGGGCCGCCGAAAATTGGCCTTTCCTCATGGTGGTGGTATGGTGACTCCGTCACTTGAGTGATGACTGTTCACTGTATTACGTTTTAAGAGAATGGATGACATAAAGGGGTGATTCATACGTACGTAAATACTCATGCACACATACACACACACACACACTCACACACACACACACAAACACACGCTCATACACATACACACCTGTACAAACGTGCAATGGAATTCACACGTACAGAAATATTCCCACATATGCACTTGCACTAGATTGCAAAGATATTCACATGCAGGAAAACCAAGCATACCCACATGCACAATATATACACACACACACACACACATATATATATATATATATATATATATATATATATATATATATATATATATATATATTATGTGCCACCATTTATTTATTAGTTTTATAGTAATTGTGTGTAATTTTATCTTGTTTTAGAGTTTTTGACAATGTAATCAAGAGAAAATTACGAAACGTCGGGAATAAATATGAACATGAGATGCTAATCTTAATTATCCATCATCTTAAGTGTTGGATGTATGTATGTACGTATGTACTCTACCTACCTGACGATAAATCAGTGTACCAATGTCCTCACACCTTCCTGTGTCGCACTTGGTAAAGAACGACAATTATATAAACGCCGACGTCATAATAAATCTGAGGATTGCTTACAGTGAAATATGTTGACAACAGCAACAGCGAAGGAAGATAAAATTGGCGAACTTTCTATGACTGACAGCGTTCTCAAACAAAGAGACAATGCCTTTTGAAAGTGCAAAGGAGTGCGATAAGCAGTGGATACAAAGGAAAATCAAAGAACGGTTTAGTTATCAGTTCTAAAGTTCAAAGAGTTTACTAAGACCACTGGGTCAGGTGTACAAATCACGTTGTGACACATCTTTCCATTCTGGCATTCTTCAAAGCAAAAGATTCCTTTTGAACGCTTCGTAAGGTCGAATCCATTACTAGAGTAAGTCAGCAGGTAGTGTACTGTTTCCTTTGTAACTCAAACCACAGCTCTGAAGAATGAATGAATAAGAAAAGTGAAGAGATTTTTCATTTTCTCTCTGATTTCTGCGTAGAATCAAAACATCATTGCTAAATCTTCATTATTTCATTTTCCTTCTTTCTAAACTCCGTCTAATCTTGACTATTCTGCCATTGTGGTATATTTATTCCATATAGGAGGTTTTCAAATGCAACAGACAAGAAACGTTCTTCATAGGGCGTTTAAATTTTCGCCAAACATTTTCACTATCCGATTAGAAACGTTTTCACTATCGAATTCGAACGTTTTCACTATCTGACACTATCGAACTCGAAACGTTTTCACTATCGAATTCGGAACGTTTTCACTATTACACACTATCGGACTCGAAACGTTTTCACTATCGAACTCGGAAGGCTTTCACTATCAGACACTATCGGACTCGAAACGTTTTCACTATCGAATTCGGAACGCTTTCACTATCAGACACTATCGGATTCGAAACGTTTTCACTATCGAATTCGGGACGCTTTCACTATCAAACACTATGGGATTCGAAACGTTTTCACTATCGAATTCGGAACGCTTTCACTATCAGACACTATCGGATTCGAAACGTTTTCACTATCGAATTCGGAACGCTTTCACTATCAGACACTATCGGATTCGAAAAATGTTCACTATCGCATTCGAAGCGCTTTCACTATCAGATTCGAAACGTTTTCACTATCAGATTCGAAACGTTTTCACTATCGGAATGGAAGCGTTTCCTCCCCCGCAAAGAGCAAGTCTCGGAAACCCATTTAGGATAAGGAGAGCGATTTGTTACTCCCGGTTGGAGGAGTACATTGTGGAGTTTTAGCACCACATCTACGAAAGGGGATCTTTTACCCTTCTATAAATCTTTCCAAGGGAATCTCCAGTTCAGGTGACGGGCTAAAAGAGAGGACGTTGCCGAATTTCAAGCTTTTTATATATAGACATGTGTTCTCATTGTCTATAACAGCCAAATTATATTTTCTAAAAGCAGAAGAGTATATTCAATTTCCAAATGATGGAATGCTTGTCATGAAATACATGCTGATGATGTAATTGATAGACGAATGTCAGTATCTACTTAAATGAAGTGAAATTTAAATGATATATATATATATATATATATATATATATATATATATATATATGTATGTATATATATATATATATATATATATATATATATATATATATATATATATATATATATATATATTATATGATGTGTGTCTGTGTGTGTGTGTGTCCGCACGCACTCTCAAGCATGTGGTGGTTGTGTAGACAAAATCCCTACCAAAAGAATACCCAATGGTATAATTTACTTATATCATTACAATTTGGTCATTTCGGTAATAAACTGTTCACTTATTTAATTTGGAAAGTAACTTGCTTTCTATAATTTTAATTTTTAAATATGAAAAATCGCTGACAGGCAAAAATTGATTGATTGTATACAGGTAATTATACAAAATCTATGAGCAGTTACTTACATGCGCTTAAATTTCTTGTGCTAAAATTTCAAGATAACTATTATTTACTATGAGAAACTCTTACGCTCTTTCTTTTCACCCTCCCTAAAATTTCCAAGCTGTTCCAAATCTCACCCTCCCCCTTTCTCTCCCTCTGCCTTTCCCTCCCTTCCTCACTCGAATATATTCTACTGAAATTTCAACATAACTGGGATTTGTTTCGATAAAATCTTACTCTCTTTCTTCTCTCTTCTCTACAATCTCCCAGCTGTTCCAAATCTCTCCCTCTCTCCCTCTCCCTTCCATTCCCTCCCCATCCCGAGGGGAGAGAGAGAGAGAGAGAGAGAGAGAGAGAGAGAGAGAGAGAGAGAGAGAGAGAGAGAAAGGTTCCTCGGTCCTCCTCGGTATCATTAATAATAACTTCGACAGGAGTTCTCTCTTCTGAATATCTCGAGCCTTCATTCACATGCACAGCATTTCTTCCACTTATATTTGATCCTGTTTCTGTGTGTGTGTGTGTGTGTGTATGTCTGTCTGTCTAACGGAGGAGGAGGGCTCGTCAATCAATCTTTTTCCATATATACAATATAAAAGAGGAGGAGGAGGAGGAGGAGGAGGAGGAAGAGGAGGAAGAGAAAGTCTCTCTGGAATGCTTTGTTCAGTGGGATGATGTAGAAATTGATTAAGTGTTTTAATAATTGTTGAAAGGAATCTATTCGATTCGATCTTCAGATTTAAGTCCGGGGTATTACTAAGTTTTTTTTTTTGAAACTTCATCTCCTTTAACGTATTAGGTTTTAATATGGGACGCAACTCAATCCCCTCAGAGAGAGAGAGAGAGAGAGAGAGAGAGAGAGAGAGAGAGAGAGAGAGAGTCTATGACAAATCGACATCCGGCTCAAAACAAAACTTCCGGTTAAAAGGACTCAAACAAACACATTTAAGAAATGCCGGCTAAAATCAAGTAAGGAGAGAGAGAGAGAGAGAGAGAGAGAGAGAGAGAGAGAGAGAGAGAGAGAGAGAGAGAGAGAGAGAGAGAGTCCATGACAAATTGACATTACACCGAAAACTAAACTTCGAGTTCAAAGAACACAGACAAATACATTTAACTAGAGCAGACCAAAATCAAGTAAGACTTGGGTGCAGAGAGAGAGAGAGAGAGAGAGAGAGAGAGAGAGAGAGAGAGAGAGAGAGGAGGGGGAAAATCAAATGACCTGTTGTCTTCAGCGATAACGAACGCAATTTATGAAAGGTTATGGCTCGGAAGTTTCCACGATCTCATAAAATGAAAGAAGTTTGACCGAGTTTATTGCTTGAGTAAAGAATCTCTTTGAAATACCCAAACACACACTATTTCACCATCTCATCACTGCGTAACTGCAATGCCTGCCAAAGGAAATGTCTTTATTTTCGTACAGCAAACTGAAAACTGGAATAGCTTCCAGTTTGCAAGAGCTGACTTTGAAAATTCCATCGGCAAGTTGTAATACTTAGAAATGTGAACTGCACGATTTAGCCTAAAGTAAAGAGAAAACTGGATATATTACTAAATCGATACGAAGACGCTTCATGTCAGAAAGTTTATAACTGACGTCATAATATTCAAACTAAAGCTGTCATTAGCTTTCACATTTTGACAACTAAGACCACCAGTATTGTAACTCCCATAATAACTTATAAAAGAAATATTGATATTCTGTCATCAGCATCTAAATGGGGGGGAATATATACTACAGAAGGATGTATAACATTGTTTACAAACTGATTTACTCTGAAAAAGCTTGAGTTTTCACTGTACATATATATATACTACATACATTTTACACACATGTATATATTTACATATATTAAATATATATATATATATATATATATATATATATATATATATATATATATATATATATATATATATGTATATATATATATATATATATATATATATATATATATATATATATATATATACACACATAATCGCAAAAAACCTCGTTCAACAATTTCGAACTACAGAACCAAACACACTGAAAAAAAATCACATTCCCACTCAATTCCAAATTTGATTTTGGGAATCTGAGCCACTTCTTCAGCAAGGTCGTTCCTGTATGTATGGATAAGCAAATCGAACGCAGTCGAGAATCCGCCTTGTATCCAAAGTCCCCAGAGCGAGCAGTTGATATTCGCTCTGCGATCGCTTATTGAGGAATCCAGAGATTTATTCATTCAACAGTTCTCGTAATACCGGATTTACAGCCTTCCAAGGAATGGCCATTCTCCACCTTTATTCTCTCCCATTCTCAAATCTCCATTTCTCTCTCCTCCCTCCATTCTCCCCCCTCCCTTTCTCATTGTTCTTGTACATTATTATTATTATTATTATTATTATTATTATGAACTGGTGTTTACTCCATTAACTAATGGCCAAATACTCGACTTCCTTTTGAGTTTTGCCTCCGGACAGATTTTGATGACTATCGTGCAAGCAAGTGGCCGCTCGGAGAAGCCATGTATATTAATATACATTAATATACATTAACATCCGAGGGATTAAGGATGTTGGCATGAGCGAGGACCATCTACTCGTCTAGCTGGCGACATCAACGCCAGAAGGATACGGCGGCCGATGGCAAAAGGTTTAATGTGTTTGCTTCTGTACTTCGTCGCTTCATTCTCTCGCTTGGGAGGCCCCGCTGCCTTGGTAAGGTGTACTCAGTGTCTTTAACCAAGGAATGTAAACGGTATTTGTCCTTAACCAAGGACAATAAATGGCATTTATCCTTAACCAAGGAATATAAACGGTATTTGTCCTTAACCAAGGAATATAAACGGTGTTTGTCCTTTACCAAGGAGTATGAACGGTATTTGTCCTTAACCAAGGAATATAAACCCTATTTGTCCTTAACCAAGGAATATAAACGGTATTCGTCCCTAAACAAGGATAATAAACGGTATTTGTCCTTAACCAAGGAATATACACCCTATTTGTCCTTAACCAAGTAATATAAACCCTATTTGTCCTTGACCAACGAATATAAACCCTATGTGTCCTTGACCAAGGATAATAAACAGTATTTGTCCTTAACCAAGCAATATAAACCCTATTTGTCCTTAACCAAGGAATATAAATCCTATTTGTCCTTAACCAGGGAATATAAACCCTATTTGTCCTTAACCAAGGAATATAAACGGTATTTGTCCTTAACCAAGGATAATAGACGATATGTGTCCTTAACCAAGGATAATAAAAGGCATTTGCCCTCAACCAAGGATAACAGGCGGTGTCTAATACTTTACCCTTGGTTTGGTACCTCTCGGGGAGTAGTGCCGTCAATGCACGGCACGCGGTGCACTGTAGGCATTACTAAAAGGTTGTTTGCAGCTGCATCCACTTACGAGCTTTTTACTTTACGTCCAATCCCGTTTCTCTTTTTCTTTCTCGCTGTTCAACTTCTCTAACTGTTACTTTTCAGCGCGACTGTGAGGTTTTTGCCCAGTTCCACCTATAGATACTTATATACTTCATCTCCTGCATTTTTTGGATTCCTGTTTTTCTGGATCTCTTTAGCTTCCTGAATGACTGAATGTGTCCCAGTGCTTGGCTTGATGGCCTAAATTTCATAAAATTGGTCAATTTATTCTGCTTTTGGTAAAATTATATCCAGGTCCGGCGAAGCATTCTTCAGTGTTTACCTTTCGAAATTCGATAAAGCTTTGGGTATCAAAGGGAAACTTTGAAGATCACGAAACACTTTAAGATGGGAGAAATTCTCTTTGATTCGTCCAAAAATAGTCAACAATACAAAATGTCAGGGGTAAATAAATTTTCATAGGTAAAAAGCCATAATAATGTATATGAGCAATTGTATTTCCAAAATACAAAAAAAAAAAGTTTTTTTTAACCCTTTTTTTTGTATTTTGGAAACACAATCGCTCATGTACATTATTGTGGCATTTTACTTATTATTTCCGGTCACATTGTAGTGATACACCACGCGCCATAGGTGCAAAAGGTTTGTTTAATTTTTGTCAGGAAAGACTGAATTTTGTCCATTTTGAAATATGTAGAAATTTTTATTTTACAATTGTAAACAGTACTTCTGAGGAAGCACAAAAATCTTTTCTGTCATGTCTAATGTTTTTGCATGAGCTAATTCCAAATTTCCATTAGGTAATTCCAAATTTCCCTTAGCTAATTCCAAATTTCCACGAGACGAAATTTCGTATAAGCCACTTTACCTCACTATAAAGTTATAAAAAAAAAAATTCCCAGATTCTTGACTGGAAAAAAATCAAAAGGCTAATCCATATGAAAATCTTTCACTTTACGTAGCTGTAGCAAGATTGTTTACTGTTATGGCACCTCTCGAAGTTAGCTTATTTTTCTTGTTAAGAAAAAATATCCAGTTTCATTATTTTCCAAAATCGTGTCATTTAAACAGACATCTCTGATTGAGAAACAAGGATCCTCGTGCAAATGTAACAAAAATGATGAAAATTCCAAAGATATTCCAGGAGTTATAATGCAAACATCATATACCTACCGGAATACGAGAGAGGGACAAGGATCTATGTACACAAATAAGAAAAATGATGAAAATTCCCAAGATATTCCAGGAGTTATAACGTACCGGAATAAGAGTGAGGGAGAAGGATCTGTGTACGCAAATGAAAAGATGACAATTCCAAAATGATAAAAATTCCAAAGATATTCCAGGAGTTATAACGTAAACTGGAATACCTACTAGAATACGAGTGAAAGACAAATATCTATACGTACAAATTATAACAAAAGTGATGAAAATTCCCAAAATATCCCAGGAGTTATAACGTAAACTGGAATACCTACTGGAATACGAGCGAGGGACAAGTATAGCCTACATACATATATATACATATAAAAAAATTATGAAAATTCCCAAGATGTTCCAGGAATTATAACATAACCTGGAATACAAGTGAGGGATAAATATCCAT
>NC_089757.1:35868264-35883264 GCF_040412425.1 Macrobrachium rosenbergii | reverse complement strand
GCGAGAAGAGGGGAGGAGAGTGGAGAGAAGAAGGGAAGGGAGAAGACGGAAGAGGTTACGGGGGGGGGTGGGGGAATAGAGGGGAAGAGGGGAGGTGAGAGGATAGGAGGAAAAGAGGAGGGGGAAGGGAAGGGGGCAAAAACCCGACTAATGATTATTGTGTCTTGTGAAAACATTCTCAGGAAGCTCTTGTCAGCGTGAACAATTGAGTCGGTATTTGATGTAAATATAATTATTGCGTCTTGGAAGCTGACGCTGTTTGACAATACCTTGATAATTATAGGAAAATAATCAAGACGGATGCATTGTGAATGATTTCGTTACAGAGGGCGTCACGTGACTCAGGATTATTTGTTGCGTAGATTTTTGTTATATAAAAAAAATTATTTTGTTATACAAGAAATTTATTTTATTATATAAATAATTTGTCTGATTATTTAAAAAAATATCTGAAATAACAAACTTTCATTATATGAAAAATTTATTTCATGATGTAAAAAATTGATTTTATTATACACAAAAGCCATTTTATCATATAAAATATTTCTTTAATATGAAAATTTATTTTACTATATAAAAAATTAACTCATTACATAAAAAATCTATTATATATATATTTTTTGATAAGTTCAGACAGGTAAAAGTATCACCTTCCGACATAGCGGGATTATATATACATGGACTACGCACCTGTAGGCATTAATTGTTAACTGAATCAATTAGCTCCTCTATCTATTTATTGTCTCACTTTCATCTTCGTTTCATTTTATTCTCTTCCTTGTCAGTTTTACTTCCTTTTTTACATATGACCGTTTAGTTTTCGGACGTTTGGTACCCAATGCCTTCTAAAGGTATCTTATGCCACTGACTAAGTTTTTATGGCTACAATGCCATTTATGCTTGTCTGACAATTATCTCTTTGGCATGTGTATATTGACATGTTTCCTTAATTATCACTGCTTTCTTTTTTGTTAATTTAACATCTTCGCTTGTGTTTTTAACCGTGGAATCTTCATTTGCAAGTTAATGGCCCCATCGCATCAATCCGCATGTATGTTTGAATAATAATAATAATAATAATAATAATAATAATAATAATAATAACGTATCTTTTACTCTCTTAAGCTCTTCAGTTATTTTAACAGGACTCCAGAAAGTATCAGAGTTAAAACGCATTTTATGACGATATAAAAAACATGTTTTTCACTGGTATCGCTTCTGCGCGCTAATGCCAATCTGAAGTTACAGTCTCGAAGGACAAATACTCCACCCATTTATAAACCTGTTGGTGACCACTGACACATACATCGAATATACGTCAAAGTTAAAATTCAAGTAGCGATATCTAGGACTTGTGGGACTTTCAAAGACTTGGAGAGCTCTGGTTAAACTTATCCTAACTTTTAACTGGGTGGGTTTGTACCAAAACTTTTGTGGCAAAACAAAACAGTTCAAATCGTTTGGAGCACAAATAAAATTAACAACAAAACTACAACAACAACAATAATAATAATAATAATAATAATAATAATAATAATAATAATAATAATAATAATAATAATCTTCAATCGTCGTTCGGTCTTTTGTCAAACTTTGAATATTTTTGATGTCTCATCCTACCTAATTCCGAAAAAAAAAAAAATTCAGTCCTTATTCTGACGCCACTCACCAACTGCAATATTATAACGCTTTCTTTCTCTTTATAAAATAGCTGTGTAAGTTAATCTTAAAATTTGAAAGCCAAATAAACCATTTTAACTGGAGGTAAGCAATATCCATTGCCCACTGTCTCCAGCTACTGAATATAAAATGATTCTACGAACGACCAGTTCAACACCAATTCTTGTCAAAGGTGATGAATGAGAAATCATCCAGAAAAGGATAGACAATGATTATCATATGTACATTTGATCTCAGAACTTCAACAGAGGAGAGTATCAACCCTGTATACAAATCCCATTTTAATTGCAAGAACCTGGCAGAAGCACATAATGACGACTCAGTGAAAAGACGCGAATGAAATTATTATTATTATTATTATTATTATTATTATTATTATTATTATTATTGAAAAGGATGGCTGTATTATGCAAATTTATCTTATACAGGGTCTTTTCTATTTGCCTTATAATTCGCTTTTCAGGCTCAGCGATGTTGGTAAGTAACTGGTCTTGGGTTTCTGACTGAGTATTTCAATAAAAGACGTCACGCATTCCACACACTATCCTTTTTCCAGTACGAATATTGGCCAGTCGCTTACCAACATCGCTGAGCCTGAAAAGCGAATTATAAGGAAAATAGAAAAGACTCTGTATAAGATAAATTCGCATAATACAGCCATCCTTTTCAATAAGACCTGTTTAGGAGAGGGTCTATTTCCTTCATATATTATTATTATTATTATTATTATTATTATTATTATTATTATTATTATTCAGAAGATGGACCCTATTCGTATGGAACAAGCCGACATGGGCCATTGACTTGAAATTCAAACTTCCCAAGAATATTATGGTGTTCATTCGAAAGAAGTAACAGAAGGTAATGGAAAATACAGAAAAGAGAAAATCAGTCATTACAAAAACAGATAAATCAACAAAGTAAAAAATATATAAAAATGTATGAAAAATGTTAAAATACAAGTTGAATTGTATTAGGGTAGCAATGGACTGCATCTTCGCTTGAACTTCCGAAGTTCCAACTGCACGACATTCTCAGGGAGGCTGTTCCACAGTCCAACGGTGTGAGGAATAAAAGGACCTCTGGAACTGAAAAGATTCAAGAAAGATTCCTCTATATGATTCTTTTTGAGCTTTTAAAATATTCTCATTCAGTAAGAATGTGGCCTTCAGCTATCACCTGATATAAAGTGAAGCATTTCTGGCATTTCATGAAAAATGAATATATGAAAATTAGAGAACACAGGTAGGTGCTGTCGGTGGATCGAATCAGCCAGGTGACGACCCACTTATCATAATTATCATGATTCGCCTTCGGCATTATTTCCGAGGTAGAGCGAACTGAATACTAAACGACGCTTGTAGCTTAATATTTGTGAATATAAAAACAGCTGTCACAGTGATGTGATAAAAATTCATTAATGGATATATATTATATATATATATATATATATATATATATATATATATATATATATATATATATGTATATATATAATATATATATATAATTATAATACGGATGGCATTTAAAAAATACTATGTTGTACTTCTCAGAAATGTGAGATAAGGTCCACAATAAAAAATATATATATATATATATATATATATATATATATATGTATATATATATATATATATACATATACAAATACAAATAAGATAATTCTCCATTCCGTATTATTTCCTAGTTTATGTCATTCTTTTCCTTATTTTGTAGACTTCCTTAACGTGTAAGCTTTAATGGGGAAGTATTCCCTTTGTTTCGGGAATTCCTCGAAGGCTGCTGTCAGTACCCAGGTCATTAGGGGGCTCCGTGGCATTCACAGCCTGAGGTTACCTGTCAGGAGACAATCGTGAGAGAGAGAGAGAGAGAGAGAGAGAGAGAGAGAGAGAGAGAGAGAGAGAGAAATTTGCTTTCGGGGCCACAGAAGTGAACAAGACTTGTTGGTCAGAGAGAGAGAGAGAGAGGAGAGAGAGAGAGAGAGAGAGAGAGAGAGAGAGAGATAGAGGGTAATTTTTCCCTCACAATTAATTAATTAGTCAATGCAGGAAGAGGAGATAATGATATTTTGTCGAAGACAAATATATTTTGATCCCATTTACATTTATAATATATATACGTGTACAAATGCAGACACAAACATATATATATATATATATATATATATATATATATATATATATATATATATATATATATATATATATATATATATAATATATATATATATATATATATATATATATATATATATATATATATATATATATATATATATATATATATATATATATATATATATATATATATATATATATACTGCCTTTACATTAAACGTAGGCCCTGGGACTGAATTTCTGTACAAAAGAAAAATAAATGAGACCTTCTCGCTAAATATTACCCTTGCATCTAAATTTCCACTAAAAAACCAATCCATCTCTTTATTCGACTGTAGCCACACTCCAGGTACCAACTATTAAAAATATCAGTATTTTATATGATGTCACCTCAAGCTAGGTGGTTTAGAAATGACAGATGAAAACTGCCACGGTCATAAATTTACACATGGAAACATGATGCAGTTGTAGCACATATAAAAAAAGGTAATTAGCTCTCGCACGCATGTCCAGAAATGATCATTCATTCAAAACACACACACACACACACACACATATATATATATATATATATATATATATATATATATATATATATATATATATATATATTTTATATATATATATATATATATATATATATATATATATATATATATATATATATATATATATATATATATATATATATATATATATATATATATATATATTATATTTCCGTCCTCATGGCAATGAGGTAATGAGGACTTGGTTTAATAAGGAGGAAAAATATATGTCTATAAAACCTCTCTCTCTCTCTCTCTCTCTCTCTCTCTCTCTCTCTCTCTCTCTCTCTCTCTCTCTCTCTCTCTCGTTCTGAATTACACCAGATTTTAAGATCGTTTCCAAAAGTTATCTTTCCTTATACACTCCAGAAAATTAAATGGACAAAAAACAGAACATAATTAATGATGTATTGAATGTATTGAACTTATAGAAAGAAACAGTATGACAATGGAATAAAATTCAATACAGGAATATTACAAAAAGCCTAAATTTCAAAAGGAAGAAAAAAAAAATGTATGATTCCCAAAAAAAAGTTTGACAATGCAAAAAAAAAAACAAAAAAAAACAGAAATATTCCATAAAGCTTAAATTTCAAAACCTATACAAGGAAAAAAAAGATGAACGATTCCTGAAAAAAGTTTGACAATGGAAGAAAACTAATGCAGGAATATTCTAAAAGCCTAAAAAAAAGTTGGACGATTTCTCAAAAAAAGTTTGACAATGAAAATAAAACTAATACAGGAGTATTCCCAAAAAACCTAAATTTCAAAACCTACAGAAAACAAGATGGACGATTCCTGAAAATAAAAAGCTTGACAATGGAAAAAAACTAATACAGGAATATTTCAAAAAACCTAAATTTCAAAACCTACAGAAGACAAAAAAAGATGGAAAATTTTTGAAAAAAAGTTTGACAATGGAAAAAACTAATACAGGAATATTCCAAAAAATCTAAATTTCAAGACCTACAGAAAAAAAGATGGGCGATTCCTAAAGATAAAATGTTTGACAATGGAAAAAACTTATACAGGAATATCCCAAAAAGCTTATAATTCAATACCTACAGAAAAAAAGATGGACGATTCCTGAAAATAAAAAGTTTGGCAATGGAAAAAAATAATGTAGGAATATCCCAAAGAGCTTATAATTCAAAACCTACAGAAAACAAGATGGACGATTCCTGAAAATAAAAAGCTTGACAATAAAAAAAAAAAATCTAATACAGGAATATCCCAAAAAGCTTTAATTTCAAAACCTACAGAAGGAAAAAAAGATGGACGATTCCTGAAAATAAAAAGCTTGACAATAAAAAAAAAACTAACACATGAATATCCCCAAAAAGCCAAAAATTCAGAACCTGCAGAAAGGGAGATAAAAAAAAAAAGATTGCCGATTCCTGAAAAAAACTTTTACAATAAAGAAATATTTCACAAACATTGCAAAACCTTAAATTTCAAACCCTACAGAAAAGGGACGCAAAAAAAAAAAAATAAATAAATAAAAATAAAAACGAACGATGCCTGAAATTCATAACTGAGTTTCATCACCGTGGCGATTAGAGCCCGGTGCCATTACCGGGTCTGAAAGTACGCCGGCGATATTATTTTTCCCCCCTCTCTCTCTCTCTCTCTCTCTCCCACTGCTGAAACCATGACATCAATATGCCACCATCAATCAACCTGGGCCTTCAATCCCGCCACGCTGCTGCTGTGGAGCTTTGATTGCAAAATTAATGTCATCGGTGAGAAGGCAATCACTCCCTCGTTGCAAAACTCAAAAATGTTGGCTAATCTTCGGAGATATGAGAGAGAGAGAGAGAGAGAGAGAGAGAGAGAGAGAGAGAGAGAGAGAGAGAGAGAGAGAGAGAGAGACCCCTATACGCAGTCCATTAATCAAAAACCTCCCGAATATCCTTGCCTTGGCCCACCTGCCCCTTCCCCCCTCCCCCCACCTCCCTTTCCACCCTTTTCTCCCCTTCCCTCCTTTCCTCCACTCGGCCATTTTGAGATCTAGAAAAGAAAAGGGAGGGGAGGGAGGGAGGGACAGGGAGGGGGAGGGGGCTGAAAAAAAACATCCACTAACAAAATTATACAAAGTTGAGCAATTAAAAACGCATTAACCAATGGACGGGCGAGACGGCGCGGCTCTTCCTATGATTGGTGGTTGTGTTGACAGCCCAGATGGATCAGTTAGACAGTGCCAAGCCCACACGCACGCACAAACACACATACACTAGCATGCTCCGTCCTCACGTCCCCCTTGCCAAAGAAAAAGCTGGGGAGGGGGAAGGGGGAAGGGAATAAATTGTGGGAGTTGAAATAAATGTGGGAACTGAGGGGTGGGGGAGGGAAGAGTGAATATTCGCGCGTGTGGGAACGCTTGACTAATTACGCGCGCGCGAGCGTGCCTCGAGAATGCTGGAGTATTCTTGAGTGCTTGCGATTGTAATTCAGAACGCCGTAGCGTGTGTATTTGCTCCAAGAGAGGCGGGCTGGACCGATTGGTCTGGTCTGGACCGAATGGTGTGGTCTGGAACGAATGGTGTGGTCTGGACTGAATGTTGTGGTGTGGACCGAGTAGTTTGGTCTGGATTGAGTGGTCTGGTGTGGACCGAATGGTGTGGTCTGGATTGAATAGTGTGGTCTGGACCGAGTGGCCTGGTCTGGACCGAGTGGTCTGGTCTGGACCAAAAGGTCTGCTCTGAACGGAACGGTCTGGTCCAGACCAAACGATCTAGTCTGGACCGAATGGTTTGCTCTGGACCAAATGGTCTGCTGTAGACCAAATGGTTTGATCTGGGCCGAATGGTCTGGTTCGACCGAATGGTCTGGTTCGACCGAATGGTCTTGTCTGCACCGTATGGTCTTCTGGTCTGGACACACACACACACACACACACACACAAACACACAAACAAAAACTCACGGATTCCCCTAAAATCGACCCATTTCATGCAATAATCATCTTAATTAGCAGCCCGCTCCCATGATGGGTTTCGTGCTGCCAAACTACTATATTCGCAGCGGGCGTTTTTCACATTTTTAATTTTGTGATGGATAGACTTTCGCATCACGCACGCACATACACACAAACGCACACACACATACACAGACATACACACACTATCATTTTACTCAGAATTACTCAATACTTTACGGTGTATTTCTGAAACGTCTGAAGTATGAAGCTTTTTCCTCTGTGATATAAAAAGTAGAATTTCTTTTGTATCTTCACCCAAACTACATTATTATGCAAATAGTCAAGATATGAAATTCTGAGAAGTTATTAGTTTACAATTGTTAAATAAACGTGATGGCTGATTTACAGTATTGCACAAAAAAAAATAATTTTAGAAAAATATGATACAAAAACATAATTCCTTGCGTATCTTGACCCAAACTAACCTACCATGCAAATATTGAAGATATGAAATTCTGAGAAATGATAAGTCAAAAGTTGTTAGATAAACGGGAAAGCTAATTTACAAAATTGTAAAAAAACTAATAATTTTAGAAAGATCTCAGCTTTATGTTGCGATAAATTAAAATTCCAGTATCTACCTTTTCAGTCCTTGCCATTTACCACTTAAATAACACTGCTAGTATTCTAAAACATTTTCATTTTGTTATTTTTGTTTGTTTTTATCTCTTTTATTTATTTTTTTTTTAAATTTCATTTATTTCTACTTATTTTTGTTTTTGTATTATAAGAGAGAGTCGAGACACCGATTCCGCTAAGACCACCTTTTGGACCCAGCGGTATAATAGACTGACCCCGGGCTGTACGAGGGCAAAACTAGTTGATGAACTTATTACCAAATCCAAACTGACAACTTAATGAATGTTGAAAGCAATTGCTTGTTCCTGCTTAATAAGAAATGCTTGAATGATGGTAGCCTATTATCACCGAAGTAATTAAAAAGTTAGAGTCCTCCAGGTTCTCTGTGAGGGTCATAGGGCTGGCGCTGATCTCCGGTTTCTTTGGCAGACAGTCAGTGGGGGACAGGTCCTGTTGCCTAAGACATGTGGCCAGTGTGTCGCTAGGCCCACTGTTTAACACCCAAGCCCGAGGGCTGGCACCTATTCTCCTACACACCCTCTCGAGTTTTCAGACCGCTAGGTTGGCGGGCCATCGGGTTTATGCAATGGCGCCGTCCCCAAGCCACCAATGAGCGGCGGGATTTGAACCCCGGTCCTCTCCACTGGTAGGCGAGAACCTTACCACAGCGCAACCAGGGCAGTCATCACCGAAGTGAGATTTGCATAAGACTACATTGTTTGTGCTTCAAGATATTTATAACGTGGCAATGAATGTTAACCTGTCACTGATAATTATAGGTAAGAATGCTCAGGATAAAAACTGTTGTATAGACAGGGATAATTAATTGATTAAGATTAACGATTTGCTAACGTTCTTATCAAGCAAATTCAATTATCTCATTATTCAGAAGTCGTTGTAATACACCATTACAAGTCAGTTTCAAGTAAATGGCCCCTGTGGGCTTGTTACATATTAATAGGGTTCACAGACTGAATAATAATAATAATAATAATAATAATAATAATAATAATAATAATAATAATAATAATAGATTGACAAAATCAAGATGTCGCAGTACCATGCGACACTAGAGTAGATGAGAAAGAAAGAGAAAAAATCGATAGGTAACAAGACTTTAAAATAGAAATAAGAAGGATATGGAATATGCCAGTGGAAATTGCACACATAACCACAGGAACACTAGGCACGATCCCAAGATCCCTGAAAAGGAACCTGGAAAAACTAGATGGCGAAGCAGCTCCAGGACTCATGCGGAAGAGCGTGCTATTAGAAATAGCACACACAGTGAGAAAAGTGATGGACTCCTATGGAGGCAGGATGCAACCCGGAACCCACACTATAAAAACCACCCAGTCGAACAGGATGACTGTGAAAAACCAATAAAAAAAAGTATGATTAGTGTAATCCTGAAGACAGAAATAAATATCACTAATTAAGGACTAATGCAGGTAATATTATTGCGTTAATAACAAGCCGACAGTTTAATATATATGCTGATAAAACCTTTGGAATTCTGCTCGTCTTTCTCTTTCACCGACTCTTCTGATCTATCAAGCTTCCAAAAAATAATGTGCTCATTTGAAAGAATTATACGGGAGAGCAAGAATATACAAAGACTAGTACGATCTGTATTGATAAACGAACACAAATCACAGTATAACAATGGAACTTTATCTAAAAGACTTTGCCAGATATTTATGTCTATACAATTACTGTATATTCACTCATACGTGCGTGTAATTGTGTACATCGGCGAGTCTGCTGGGTATATGCATATACATGTGTACCTGTATATCTTAAATTTTTTTTTCAGTACAGACTCGTATATTGATTAAAAAAATACGATTAATAGAAATTGGAGGTCTTGTCAACCCTACGACCAAGCAAACAAGATGGCTTCTCTGAAAAGTCAAACCATCTTACACTGAGGACACCAACACACACACACACACATGAAAAGTCGATTTTTCAGTTTTATTCAGCATAATTTATCAACTTAACTTCATAGGTTCATTCATTATGGATAGCTAGCAGAGTTTTGATATATATATATATATATATATATATATATATATATATATATATATATATATATATATATGTGTGTGTGTGTGTGTGTGTGTGTGTGTGTGTGTGTGTGTATGTATACAGACAGACAGCTAGATAGATAGAGAGATAGATAGATAGATAGATAGACAAACAGACAGATAGATACATAGATATATATTTAAAACACTTGTTGCTCAAAGATCTTATATTCATGAATTACGCACAAAATCTAAACGTGCTTTGATTTTAGATTTCTAAGGTGCAAACGTGATTCTTTGGGCAGTTCTTGTGGGAAAGATTCCCGATTTCTTTTACACAGAAATATTTTAAGTTTTTGTCACAGATACCACCATCGCATTTTTGCAGACTCAGTTTGCTAGTGATCACGAGAAGAATCACGTTCCAGTTTCCATCTCTGCTGTATACACCGCGTTCTCCTTCAAAGCGTAGAATAAATGGCAACTAATGTGTATTATTTTTTTTATTTAAAAGATAATAATAGGCTTCATATGCAAATGGAATAAAGAAAAAAGTAAAAAAATGCGCCGAAGTTTCTTCGGCGCAATAGAGTTTTCTGTGCAGCGTATAATCAAGGCCACCGAAAACAGATCTATCTTTCGGTGATCTCGGTATAATGCTGTATGAGCCGCGGTCCATAACTCTTTAACCACGGCCCGCTGGTGACCTGTCCTATATCGTTGCCAGAAGCACGATTATGGCTAAATTGAACCATGAATAAAAATAAAACTACTGAGGCTAGAGGCCTGCAATTTGGTATGTTTGATGATTGGAGGTGGATGATCGACATATCAATTTGCAGCCCTCTAACCTCAGCAGTTTTTAAGATCTGAGGGCGGACAGAAAAAGTGCGGACGGGCAGGCAAAGCCGGCACAATAGTTTTCTTTTATGGAAAACTAAAACTAATAACTGTGAATTGAAGCCCACATGCATTTACTTACCTCATGTCATTTGTTATCGAAAATTCAACAATTATATGTAAGACATACATATTTCTCTACCTTTTTTCGGCTTTCTAATTATGAATACGCATTTTATCCACAAAATCATATTAACGCCAGGATTACAAGTTACAAAATTTTACATACTTATGCACCCACCTTGAAGTAAGAATCAATTACAATAAACTTTTTCTTTGAATTATTGAATTCACATGTCCAATGACTGAAAAGAGGGTTCACTACTAAATCTGGAACTCCAGTGCCCCGAAACATGAGAACAATTGTAGATCTAAGGCGTATGAAGATTAGTGTTCTCACGGTTCAAATAGTAGGATCAGCTTTCAATAAGAAAATAACAGATCTGTTCAGATCTCTCTTTAGCCGAAAAGAAAATAAGAAAGATTGTGAAAAGTCTGTCCTGGTCTCTCTTACACGAAAGCAGGAACGAGAAAAAATAGCGATACTGGAGAAAATAACTAAAATAAAGAGTGCCTTCATTACTCATCCAGTATTCATTAGCAGACTGTACAAACGCACCAAAAGGTATATTAACATTCCCCGGTCCCCCAAATCCTTTTCGAAAAGGTCAGACGGACCTGAGAGATAGTTACCAGGGTCCTTTCCCGCAGAAAGATTAACCTTTTGCTCTATTCAAATGAGTGGAAGGTATCACCAAAATTTTAAATTTTTGTGTGATTACTCGGTTTTTAAATTCATACAAGATCACGACGGTACTTCAAGTGTTGGATAAACCAAATGACGTCATCGCTAAATTTTTCTCTATTTTCAAGTAATATGAAAGCGAGCTAAAATACAAGTATCCGTTGTTACAAGGCCTTAAATACAACACACTACATTTGTTTATACAATAAGCAGTTTTGTCTAACGTGGGTAGCTTCTGAGACAAAACACGACACAATTAAGCCGTTTTATGAACCTGCAGAAAAGCTTCCCAGCAATATGTCAAACCCACCCATACACACTGCTCCACTCACCTCTTGCTTGCAAGGATTCTAACGCTTCCTGAATGTGAAGGCCCTTCTAATTCAGTATCGTATCCATGTCATCTATCCATCAATTCCCGTCCTCTCCACCTTCCTCATACTAGTTGGGGATTAGACACTCTTTCTACTAACCTATCGTCTTCCATTCTCCCCACCTGAACGACCCATCTCAAAATACTATGATCCATCCTTTCACCTTTGCTAACTTTTTGACCACTTCTATATTTCTGGTCCTTCAAATTGTTCTGAAGCCAAATATACTGTGCGAATTATTCATCCCAGCGGCCTTACAACGAAAATTACAGAAATACAGAACAAAGACATGGAACACACCAGTCACCAAAAATGGGAAAATTTCAACGATACAGTCAATTATTAAGTTAATTTCACGTTAACTGTTCTTATTACTAATATATATATATATATATATATATATATATATATATATATATATATATATATATATATATATATATATATATATAAATATATATATATATAAATATATATATATAATATATATATATATATATATATATATATATATATATATATATATATATATATATATATATATATATATATATATTTACATACATATATGTATATAGAATTGCAGAACGCTGAATGCTACTGGTAAATAAATAAAAAATGCGTTCTGAATATTCTTTTCATAACATGGGTCCCATCCTTCCAAGTTCTAGATTAACCTTACTTCTCATCCAATACATTTTGTACACGAGTAAAGAAAACATTCTAAAAAACAGGAAATTTTTCCCCGAATATAATTAGCACTAAAAAGCTTTATTTTCTAATAAATGTTTTTGTGAAATTTTTGACCTCAAATCGTCAAAATATGAAGGGTCTTAAATATATATTAAAAAGTAAGCATTCGTTAGCCACTATATTTGAATGCAAAAAAAAAAAAAAAAAATATATATATATATATATATATATATATATATATATATATATATATATATATACATATATACATTTATTTATATATATATATATATATATATATATATATATATACATTTATATATATATATATATATATATATATATATATATATATATATATATATATATATATATATATATATATATATATAATGTGTGTGTGTGTGTGTGTGTATAATTATATATATGTATGTTTATATATATGTATGTGTGTGCGAGCGCGTTTCATTCCACGTACCCATTTATAGCAGTGAGTAAGCAACTGACAACTACCCCCACCAAAAAATAAACGCAATAAACGGTGTAGCACCAGAGAAAAACGAATGTTACTCGCCTCATCCTTCCCGAGTGTCCATTACAAAGTCAATACATCATCACACACAAACGATCCTCGCAACTGTGTGATCGATTTGACTCTACGTCGAAAATCACGAACTAGTTTTTGATGTCGACGCAAAGTCTCTCATGCTAATTATCTCTCATTAGGCCTCATTACGTCGATCATCTTTACGCGGGAGTGGAGTATGTCACGTCATGTCAGAATCTGAATGACGGGGATTGACAGGTTTCAGTCGACGCGTGAATTTAGAAGGAAAAAAAATGACGTGAAATGATATACGGTAATTATGTGACAGAGTTCTACTTTCGGTGCTTTAGTGGGTTTGCCTAACATTTCGTTTAAATAGCTCTCTCTCTCTCTCTCTTCTCTCTCTCTCTCTCTCTCTCTCTCTCTCTCTCTCTCTCTCTCTCTAATAGAATTTAACAAAACACTGCGAAAAATAGAGTTGCTATATATCAATTATAATTGATTAGATGTTTCCATCTCTCTCTCTCTCTCTAGTGGAATTTAACAAAACACTGCAAATAATAGTGTTGCAGTATATTGGTAAATACGAATATATCAATTATAATTGCTTTGATGTTTCCATCTCTCTCTCCCCCCTCTCTCTCTCTCTCTCTCTCTCTCTCTCTCTCTCTCTCTCTCTCTCTCTCTCCAATGAAAGTAACAAAAAGCACTACCAGAAAAAAGGAACAACTATATATTGTAAATAAGAATATTTAATTATAATTGTTATGATGCGTCTGCTTTTCTCTGTCTGTCTGTCTGTCTGTCTGTCTCTCTCTCTCTCTCTCTCTCTCTCTCTCTCTCTCTCTCTCTCTCTCTCTCTCTCTCGTGGGATGCAACAAAACTCTGCCAATGTGATGAGATATATAGTGATAGGTAAGGATATTTTTGTTTCTATAATTGTTGTGATACTGCCTCTCTCTCTCTCTCTCTCTCTCTCTCTCTCTCTCTCTCTCTCTGGTGGGATGCAACAAAACTCTGCCAATTTGATAAGATATCTTATAGTGATAGGTAAGGATATTTTTTTCTATAATTGTTGTGATACTGGCTCTCTCTCTCTCTCTCTCTCTCTCTCTCTCTCTCTCTCTCTCTCTCTCTCTCTGTAGGCAAAACAACATCATAAGAGAACTCGGGGCAAATACCGCGCATGTCTGCTCGCATGACGAC
Organism: Macrobrachium rosenbergii; assembly: GCF_040412425.1. Classification (NCBI taxonomy): domain Eukaryota; kingdom Metazoa; phylum Arthropoda; class Malacostraca; order Decapoda; family Palaemonidae; genus Macrobrachium; species Macrobrachium rosenbergii. The sequence continues at coordinate 35,868,863 of NC_089757.1, read as the reverse complement.
TAGATACCTGTGCCAGTCATCCATCAATCTACGAACATACTTGACAACTGAATGGTGAATGACACATTCTGCGAAGTTGGGGCAGGGGTTGTAGAAGAAGAGTCCTTGTGGGTGGGGTGAGAAAGGGGGAGGGTTACAGGTTAAGGAGTGATTGATGATTTACGGTATCCGTGATATCATTCCCATTATCAGACAGCTTTATCGGGTATTTCATCAGAAAATGAAAACAAATACGATTGTGATTTCTTCCGTCTCTCTACACGAGAGCTTATATAAAACTTTTTTCCTCCCCCCCCCCACAGGCTGGTGATGACACGAATAATAAGCTCTACAAATAATCCTTGAAGAACAATAATTATTCATCAATAAAAAGTTATTCATTCCTGAATCAAAATAATTGTTCATTATTCATTTAATACTAACAATTTTTGAATCAGAAGAATTATTTATTTTTTAATGAAAATTAGACATTCTTGAACCAAAATAATTATTCATTATTCATTTAATAACAGGAACGATATGTTGTACTAATAACTCCTGAATCAAAAAGAATGATTCATTTTTAATCAAAACTATTATTCATTCTTGAATCAAATTAA
>NC_089757.1:35843264-35848264 GCF_040412425.1 Macrobrachium rosenbergii | reverse complement strand
AAAGTTTTCTTATGGAAAGGCCGACGGTGTGGCAATTTGAGGCCTTCATCCATTCTCTAAGAAAGCAATAGACAGCCTTCTACAACAATAAAATCAGCTAAATTCGAACAAACAGAAGCAGAAATTAAAAACGGATAAATCCGTCAAATAGACGCAGAAGATAAAATCAGCTAAATTCGAACAAAGAGAAGCAGGAAATAAAATCCGATAAATCAGGGGAAACAGAAGCAGGAGATAATTTTCTTTGAAATATGGTTCCCCCATATTTTTCTTCGTTTACTTTCTGTATTATATAATCCCGCAATAATAAAATGAGCTAAAAACGAACGAAAAGAAGCAGGAAATAAAAACAGATAAATCAGGGAAACAGAAGCAGGGAAATAATTTTCTCTGAAATATGGTTCCTTTCGTTCACTCTCTGTATCATATAATCCCGCAATAATAAAATCAGCTAAATTCGAACACAAAGAAGCAGGAAATAAAATCAGATAAATCAGGGAAACAGAAGCAGGGAAATCATTTTCTTTGAAATATGGTTCCTCCATATTTTCTCCGTCTACATCTGCTGTTGTATAATCCCGCAATAATAAAATCAGCTAAATTCGAAGATAAAATCGGATAAATCAGGGAAACAGAAGCGAAAATATAATTTTCCTTGAAATATGGTCCCCCCATATTTTTCTTCTTTTCCTTTCTGTATTATATAATCCCGGGCAGTCACGAAATGCCGCACATTTGCGATAAGGTAATAATGATAAGGTTGCCTAACAGGTGCGCAGAAATTAATGATTGTCAGCCCAAACAAACTATATGAGATATCGTCCACAACTAGGCAGTGTGTTCGCAGAGAAAATAAGAGTGAGTGATTCGATCTTTGCCCTTACTTTCGAAAAAGTTTTACGAAAGAAATGTTTTTTTTTTTTAAATATTATTATGCAAATAAGGTCAAATGCTTAAGTACGTAGGGAGCTTTATTTTCTTTCGGATTATATAATTTTGTTTGGACCTTGTCACGTAATTTTAAGCGAACACGCAAATATATACATGTGTTTTGCATACAGGTATAAAAGTGCATACATACACAGAGTAATACATACACATTATAATATATATATGTGTGTATATATATATATATATATATATATATATATATATATATATATATATATATATATATATATATACATAATAATGTTTCTATGTATATATGTCTTTATGTACATATATATATATATATATGTATATATTATATATATATATATATATATATATATATATATATATATATATATATATATATATATATATATATATATATATATATATATATATATATACATATATATATATATATATATATATATGTACATAAATATATCATCATATCTATATCACTGACATTTGCAAAACACACTCTGACACACAAAAAGATTAAAATACATAAATAAAATAAATGACAGCAAAAGTAAAGAAATAATTAAATAAACAATATGAACTAATTAAATGAACAAAAAAGTGATAAATAATTAATGTGTTTGCATATACTCATAGTATCATCAAAAAACATCGTGATCTGACAACAATGCTCCCTGATTGTTGCATTTTCCATAACAGAAATGTGTCAGAAAATAACGACCAAACTCTTTCCCTCATTCTGTGAAACAACGATAGATAACAGCAAAGATTAAATAAATATATAGACATAAATAAAATAAATGACAGCAAAAAGTAAAGAAATAAATCTTTCCTCTATCTAATAAAAAATATGAACTAATTAAAATGAAACAAAAAGTGAATCTTTCCTCCGTGTAAACATAATTATGTATGTTTTTCCTCCATGTATAACAGAAATGTATAATCTCCAATAATAGCAGCAATCTTACCTCTACAAAAAACAAGATCCTCCGTGGACCAAGAAATCTTTCCTCCGTGTATAACAGAAAGCTGACAACAATAGCAATCTTTCCTTAAATGTGAAAATGGCTCTTTTCACTCCATTGCAAAATGATTTTCCTCCCATTAGCCCAATAACAGTATCTGTATTTTCTTAAAAATACAGCAATCTTTCCTCTTATCTATCTTTCCTCCGATAACTTAGAAAATGCAGCAATCTTTCCTCCGTGTATAATAGAAAATGCCTTTTCTTCCGTATAACAGAAAATGCAGCAATCTTTCCTCCTGCTATGACAGAAAATGCAGCAATCTTTCCTCTATCTATGACAGAAAATGCACCAATCTTTCCTCATTCTGTGATAGAAAATGTAGCAATCTTTCCTCTATCTATGATAGAAAATGCAGCAATCTTTCCTCTATCTATGATAGAAAATGCAGCAATCTTTCCTCTATCTGTGATAGAAAATGCAGCAATCTTTCCTCTTTATATAATAGAAAATGCAGCAATCTTTTTCCTCCTAATAAGAATGCTAATCTTTTCAGAAAATGCAGCAATCTTTCCTCCTATCTATGAATAGAAAAATGCAGCAATCTTTCCTTCCTCCTCCGTGATAACAGAAAATGCAGCAATCTTTCTTCCGCAAAAAATGCAACAATTTTCCTCCGTGTATAACAGAAAATGCAATCTTTCCTCCAGAAAATGTATAACAGAAAATACAGCAATCTTTCCTCCATGTATAACAGAAAAATGCAGCAATCTTTCCTCCTCCATGAAAATATAATCTCTCTGTAGAAAAAAATGCAGCAATCTTTCCTCCGTGAATAATAATCTTTCTTCCGTGTATAACAGAAAATGCAGCAATCTTTCCCTCCAGCAATCTTTCCTCTGTTTAATAGAAAATGCAGCAATATTTCCTCCGTGTATAATAGAAAATGCAGAAATCTTTCTCCGTGTATAACAGAAAATGCAGCAATCTTTCCTCCGTGTATAACAGAAAATGCAGCAATCTTTCCCTCCTTGTATAATAGAAAATGCAGCAATCTTTCCTCTCATGTATAACAGAAAATGCAGCAATCTTTCTTCCATCGTGTATAATAGAAAATGCAGCAATCTTTCCCTGCCAATAATAGAAAATTCACTCCGTGTATAACAGAAAATTGCAACAATCTTTCCATTAATAACAGAAAAATAACCCTCCTTGTCTAATAGAAAATGCAGCAATCTTTCCTCCATGTATAACAGAAAATCAGCAATCTCTCAATAACAGAAAATGCAGCAATCTTTCCTCCCGTGTATAACAGAAAATACAAATACTTTCCTCCAATGCAAAAATCTCTTTCCTCCTTGTATAATAGAAAATGCAGCAATCTTTCTTCCGTGTATAACAGAAAATACAGCAATCTTTTCCTCCGTGTATAATAGAAAATGCAGCAATCTTTCCTCCTTGTATAACAGAATAATGCAGCAATCTTTCCGTTCCCCAATAGAAAATGCAACGTACTCCCATGCAGAAAATGCAGCAATCTTTCCTCAAATGTATAACAAAAATACAGATAAAGCAATCTTTCCCTCCTTGTCTAATAGAAAATGCAGCAATCTTTCCTCCACGTGTATAACAGAAAATGCAATGCAAACAGAAAATCTTTTCCTCCCGTGTATGATATGCACGAAAATCTCTCATATTAATAGAAACTGCAGAAATCTTTCCTCCATATAACAGAAAAATGCAGCAATCTTTCCTCTGTGTATAACAGAAAATGCAGCAATCACCTGCTTATGCAGCGAAAATGCAGCAATCTCCTCTGTATAACAGAAAATGCAAAATTTCCTCCGCAGAAAAATCTTTCCTCCCCAATAGAAAAATGCAGCAAATCTTTCTCCGTGTATAACAGAAAAATGCAGCAATCTTTCCCTCCGTGTATAGAAAATGCAGCAATCTTTCCTCCGTGTATAACAGAAAATGCAGCAATCTTTCACTCCTATGTCTAATCTTTCCTCCGTGTATAACAGAAAATGCAGCAATCTTTCCCCTCCTTGTATAATAGAAAATACAGCAATCTTTCCTCATGTATAACAGAAAATGCAGCAATCTTTCCTCCGTGTGTAACAGAAAATGCAGCAATAGATAAAGAAAATGCAGCAATCTTTCTCCCTTGTCTAATGTGCATCTTTTCTCAATAACAGAAAATGCAGCAATCTTTTCCTCATGAATAACAGAAAATGCAGCAATCTTTCTTCCGTGTATAACAAAAATTGCAGCAATCTTTCCTCCGTGTATAACAGAAAATGCAGGAATCTTTCTCCATGTATAACAGAAAATGCAGCAATCTTTCCTCCACTTGTCTAATAGAAAAATGCAACAATCTTTCCTCGTGTATAGTAGAAAATGCAGCAATCTGCCTCCGTGTATAACAGAAAATGCATTAATCTTTCCTCCATGTATAATAGAAAAATACAGCAATCTTTCCTCTGTGTATAATAGAAAAGTACAACTTAATCTTTCCTCGTAAGATAACAGAAAATATAGTAATCTTTCTTCCGTGTATAACAGAAAATGCGCAAATCTTTCCTCGTGTATAACAGAAAATGCAGCAATCTTTCCTCTGTGTATAATAGAAAATGCAGCAATCTTTCCTCCGTGTATAACAGAAAATGCAGCAATCTTTCCTCCGTGTATAACAGAAAATGCAGCAATCTTTCCTCCGTGTATAACAGAAAATGCAGCAATCTTTCCTCCGTGTATAATAGAAAATGCAGCAATCTTTCCTCCGTGTATAACAGAAAATGCAGCAATCTTTCTTCCGTGTATAACAGAAAATGCAGCAATCTTTCCTCCGTGTATAATAGAAAATGCAGCAATCTTTCCTACTTGTATAATAGAAAATGCAGCAATCTTTCCTCCGTGTATAACAGAAAATGCAGCAATATTTCCTCCGTGTATAACAGAAAAATCTTTCCTCCTTGTCTAATAGAAAATGCAGCAATCTTTCCTCCGTGTATAACAGAAAATGCAGCAATCTTTCCTCCGTGTATAACAGAAAATGCAGCAATCTTTCCTCCGTGTATAACAGAAAATGCAGCAATCTTTCCTCCGTGTATAACAGAA
>NC_089757.1:35823264-35838264 GCF_040412425.1 Macrobrachium rosenbergii | reverse complement strand
TTTTTCATTCTCCTTTAAATCTGGGAGGGAGTTTTACTTATAGTTGCAAGGGGGAGGGGGCATTGGAGGGAGGGACCAACTCTTAGAGGGGGCGTGGTGATAAAATGGTTAAGAACCATTGCTGTAAAGAAACAGATGACCGCCATTATATATAAATTTAATTTTCAACTGAAGACTGCAAATGCCTCAAGTTAGCTCATTTAGTCATGTTCCACACACAGTAATGACAAATATTGCAGTGTCATTTTTTTAATACCTCATAAATAAATAACATAGAAACAATAATTAAAAAAAAATTATGCCCATGTGAAAGTTTATAGAACACTCAACTAACTGCTTTCATGATACAACAGATTATGGCATCAATACAATCTGAAAGTACAATGCCTTCAACATGTAGAGTTTCATATAGTCAAGAGAGAGAGAGAGAGAGAGAGAGAGAGAGAGAGAGAGAGAGAGAGAGAGAGAGAGAGAGACCAGCTGCCAAGATATCAGATAACGGCTTAGATTAAAAATGCTTTTTTGTTCTCCATTGTAAACTTTTGTCAGATTTGCATGTCCTGGAAAAGTACAAATCGTTTAGATGAAGGGATAATCCCAGTCATAAGAAATCAAATAAACTTATATTCATTCCCTTCTGCGGTTACAGAATTTCTTGTCGGTTACTGAATTTCTTGTCGGTTACTGAATTTCTTGTCGGTTACAGAATTTCTTGGTAAAGGAAGAAAAATTATACAGAGAAATGAAAGATACTGACTATAGATTGTTTAGTTAATACTGTATGTGTATATACTTACATAAACAGAAATACGGATACTTGACAAAGAGGACAGTTAGCTTTGGAAAGCTTTTAACTTTCTTTGAATAAATATCTCCGCTGGATACCATCCAGTTTCAATGAGTCCTGTCAGTAATTGTATTAATGCACAGAACAATTGTGAGTGATAAAGGATTTATATATATATATATATATATATATATATATATATATATATATATATATATATATATATATATATATATATATATATATATATATATATATATATATATATATATTTATATATATATATATATATATATATATATATATATATATATATATATATATATATATATATATATATATCTATATCGAAAAAATCCCTTTTTAAAAAAATACTAATTTTCTAAAGACATTCAAAACCACACGTCCCAATCGCTTGGGTAAATGACAGTTCTTAATAATAAGACCAGTGTTTTGAAAAGACCCTCAGTAGCCCAGCCTAATTCTACAAGAAAATTATGCAAGGAAAAATTCGCAAATAGGAAGAAAATTAGTATAAGCAGAATAAAAAAATGTTGAAATATATTTTGCATATAATGGGTATAGACTTGTATAACAATTGAATTGAATTGAATGTAGAATTTAGGCCAAAGGCTAAGCGCTGGGACCTATGAGGTCGTTCAGCGCTGAAACGGAAATTAACAGCAAAAGGTTTGTAAGGCGTAACAGGAGGAAAGCCTCGCAGTTGCACTATGAATCAATTGTTAGGAGAGGGTTGAGGAAAGTAAGGTGAAAGAAAGAGAATATGAACGGAGGTACAGCAAAAGAAACGAAAGGGGTTGCAGCTAGGGGCCGAAGGCACGCTGCAAAGAATCTAAAGTAATACCTACAGTGCACCGCACGAGGTGCACTGACGGCAATACACCCCTACGGGAACTTGCATAGGAAGACTCCTTATTCATATCCTTCTTTCCTTCAAGGAACCCTGAAGAAACACTCGTCAAACTCTTCCTAGCTTCTTCTCCCTTTCCTCCCTCTACGAGGGGCGCGGAGATCCCCTCTCTCTCTCTCTCTCTCTCTCTCTCTCTCTCTCTCTCTCTCTCTCTCTCTCCCGTCTGAATATTGGCTGAGACCCAATCAACGTAACTGGATTAGTAGACTAGGGAAGGGAAGAGAGGAACCCTTTGTTCCTTTAAGCCTTCATTTTCCCCTTTCCCTTTCATCTGTCCCCTTTCGCTCCCCTTTTCCAGGGTTCCTGGTCGTTTCTTCCATTTATTTATTCATTCGCGTTCGCGAAGCTTTTTCCCCTTCCCTCGGTCCCAACAGGCCAGGTACTCTTAGTATTTTCTTTCACGTGTATGGCAACTATAACTCTTATTATTATTAAGTTATTATTATTATTATTATGTGTGTGTTATTATTATTATTATTATTATTATTATTATTCTGAGAGGGGGCTATCACAATCATCCTCTTCGACTAGGTGGTTTTTATAGAGTGTGGGGGTGGGGGTTCCGTTGCATCCTGCCTCCTTAGAGTCCAACACTTTTCTCGTTAGTGTAAGCCGTTTCTAATAATACACTTTTCTGCATGTAGTCCTGAGTTTACTTGGTATCTAGTTTTTCCAGATTCCTGTATTATTATTATTATTATTATTATTATATTATTATTATTATTATTATTATTATTATTATTATTATTATTATATATGAATAATAGACCCTCTTCAAACAGGTTCGCTGAAATGATTGCTCATGTCAATAAAACCATTATTATTATTATTATTATTATTATTATTATTATTATTATTATTATTATGTGTTATTATTATTATTATTATTATTATTCGTAGTAGTATGAGTCTTGATGTGGAGGAACAAATCCTCAGCTACGTACGGGTACAAAATATATTTGAAAATAAATCTAAACAGAGTTTTCGGGAATCTGTTCGATTCCCGAACAGATTCCCGAGAGCTCTCTGTAGAGATTTATTTTTAGATATATATCACCCATGCATAACTATGGACCTGTTTCTCCATTATTATTATTATTATTATTATTATTATTATTATTATTATTATTATTATTATTATTATTTCCATTTTCCGGAAGGAGGAGAAGGACTTGGATACCATGTATTAGATTTTGGAAAAAAAAGAAAGTCTATCCAGACTGATGCCTTGATCGATTAAGTCTTTTGCAGTCTTGGCAATCTTCCTGAAAGCCTGAAATATCTATCAAAATATATCTTCAAGCGGCAAGATGCCCTATTAAATATGAAAGATGGTCACATCTTACACCAACGGCAAAAAGTTCATATCCTTTGGTAAGAGATTCATGAAACTATCCCAAACTAACATTCCACATTTTTAATTTTCTGGAAAAGGAAACTATTGTGCCGTCTTTGTTTGTTCGTCCGCACTTTATTCTGTCCGTACTTCTTCTCTCCGACCTCAGATCTTAAAGACTACTGAGGCTAGAGGGCTGCAAACTGGTATGTAGATCATCCACCCTCCAATCATCAAACATACCAAATTGCAGCCCTCTAGCCTGAGTAGTTTTTATTTTATTTAAGGTTAAAGTTAGCCATGATCGTGCTTCTGGTAACGATATAGGACGGGTTAAAGTTTCATGGGCCGCGGTTCATACAGGATTATGCCGAGACCACCGAAAGATAGGTGTATTTTTGGTGGCCTTGATTATACGCTGTAGCGGCTGTGCAGAAAACTCGATTGTGCCGGAGAAACTCCGGCGCATTTTTTACTTGTTTACATTAATAACTGACTTCTAGTACACTGAACGCATTAGAAACCATCTATAATTCTTGCAGATAAATGCGCCCCGAAATGTGCATAAAATTCCATCTCGTTATCAAGTTTTTGTGGAAGAATGCGACTTAGTAACTGGCACCTTTCAAATTCGGTAGGTCCAAGACTATTTAAAGCAGTGAAAAGCCAACGCGTAGTTAAGTCTTCTGTACTGTGTGATATTGCAACTAAGCCCCATGAAGAATCATTTCGTTCTGGGGAATATTGCATTTTAACAAGATATTAATGTAGAATAGCTTTTCGATTACGCAACAACAAAACATGGATATTCGGGAATAACAGCGGAATTCTATTTGATAACAATGGAAGATTCCACCAATATGCTAAAAATATTTCGCTTGGCAGCAATAATTAATTTTCATTTGGCAACAATGCAGCATTATCATTAATCTATCATGGGGCATTGCTCTTTGACAGCAATGCAGCACCTTTTTATTGGGCTACAATGGAGGACTCCGTTTGACAATGATGTAAAATTCTATTAGCGTGTGAACCGACAACATTTGGTATTTTAGGGCATATTAACATGCAGCCTCAAGAGACGGACCCTTTTACGCAAAATCAGTTATTTTCTTTCCTTGTTTTAATCTTCAGCTGTAAACCTTTACGATGGACAGAGTCAACATACTGTAAACCAGTCTTGGGCAGTGGTTCTTAACCCCCCCTTTTTTTTACAGTGACCCAAAATCTTGTCCAAATTAACCATGGAGACCCATGCCCTCATTAAAAATTTTCTTTTTATATAATTATGCTTATGAAAACGTGTCCATGTTGGAAATATTTCCGATCTCAATTAAATGTTCTGTCTCTATAATGCTCCGTTTCGACATTAGTGAATTATGTATTCTTAATACAATATTTTTTCTAATAATAATAATTATAATAAGATTACTGTATTGGGAAAATAATAAGCCCATCAAGTTATAACCATTGGGGACCCACTGACCCAACTTTGGGTCGCAACCCTGGGGTTAGGAACCACTGCTGTATAAACCCAAAAGGGCCCCAAATGGATATCAGACTGCTGAGAAAGACAAGTTATGGAAAACGGCGATAAACAAATAAATATGAGGGAAGTGATATTATTCAGAAGTGTTAAGCGTTTCGATTTTATACGAGCTGGTGATGAAAACAATGTGATCTGATCACTCAAGTCAAAATGTTCGATTCCTTGCAAACTGACCTTCTGCCAAATTTCTGGTTATCAACATTTTCCTCACTGTACAGGGCAGTAATGTCAAGTTTCCGTTCAAGATCTCTTTATTTACACAGGCAATTAGTTTGACCTCTGGGACGTCTTACTTGTCTCACTAAATATTCTGGCTTTGAGAATTCAATATATTTTTCAAGAAAAAAAAATTATTTTTAAGCCTGTTCAGGATTCAACCTTGATAGCAGCCAGGTGGTCTGTCTCAAGACTTTGTAGATACTGCCTCAGTTTCAGTGTATTTACCCAGTTTATCGTGCTCGCCTTATGCTGATTCGCTGATTACGTAATATCTAATGAAAAGGTGCAGTTTAATTCCGAAATTCAGAGACTGTCGTTACATAATTCCCAAGCGTAGACACTACACATAAGATAAAGCTACTCATTACCGATAAAGAATATAATTTCAACTCTGACGTAGCTGATTTAGAATAGGATGCCACAAAAAAGCAAGAAAAAAAAAACGTCATAAAAGGAAAAAACCTACGTCATCTGGTGCGCAGACGATCAAAACCGTCGAAGAGACAAACGAAGAGAGGATTGCGCATACACCGTAATGCCTCGTTAATAATATCCTGCTTGCCGATGGGAAACGGTAATTGTCAAAGATGGCCGAGGGGGATACGGGTGTCGTCGATTACGAGAAATTACGCATTAATACCCTCAAGCAACGACTCTACAGCTCATGCTCGCCCCGCAAAACAAACTTTCGGCGGTTCTAATTACGCCATGCTCTTCGTAATTGCTCTCTCCCTCTAATGACAGCGTGCTGTGATGCCATTCATTTGCCGGGCACTGTTATTGGGCATCTGTCGCTTCGAGTGCGGGTGCCTTATGGTAAATAAGAGTTCAAGAGAATCTTGCTCTCAGCTCGAGTCACGCGGAGAGAGAGAGAGAGAGAGAGAGAGAGAGAGAGAGAGAGAGAGAGAGAGAGAGAGAGAGATCGGACACAGATAGATAGGCAGACAGAGAGAGAAAGAAACAGACAGAGACAGAGAGACAGACATAAAGACAGAGAGAACGAGAGATACATACAGAGAGAGAGAGAGAGAGAGAGAGAGAGAGAGAGAGAGAGAGAGAGAGAGAGAAACAGGCAAACAGGCAGACATAAAGACAGAGAGAGAGAGAGAGAGAGAGAGAGAGAGAGAGGAAGAAACAGACAGAGAAAGTGAGACAGCCAAACAGACAGACATAAAGACAGAGAGAGAGAGAGAGAGAGAGAGAGAGAGAGAGAGAGAGAGAGAGAGAGAGAAAGAAATACATACATATATACATACAGAGAGACAGACAGGCAGACAGGCATGAAAAGAGAGAGAGAGAGAGAGAGAGAGAGAGAGAGAGAGAGAGAGAGAGAGAGAGAGAGAGAGGAGTGTCTAGTTAATACTGTTATATACTCTTGTAAGAAAATGGAAATTCACAAATACTACTAAACATCTCAAAAAATCTATGATACAAAGTAATGAAAAATATGAATTAAGATTTTTTAAATCTTTCCTGATGAAATAAGTATGCTTAATATTATCTCCAGGAATTAAATTTAAGTGAACTTTCAATTTACGTTTCTTATAAAAATGAACTATTTATAGTCTTTTCTCAAATCAGTATAAAATTTAACATGTTTAGTTAATCAGTCATGGACGTTAGTTATGCAAGGTAACAATGACTCTAGATATCTTGAGAGAGAGAGAGAGAGAGAGAGAGAGAGAGAGAGAGAGAGAGAGAGAGCAGTTTGTGACGGGGCCAATCTGTAAGACGGGACTAACCATGTATTTATCGTTATTAATTTTCGTCCGTGTCACCTACCTAAACAAATGGACAAGGAGGTGGTCTGGAAATAAAGGAATTCATATGCAAAGTAACCTGGAGAGAGAGAGAGAGAGAGAGAGAGAGAGAGAGATTAAGCTGATGAGACGGTGAGAAATTAGTAGATATTTGTTAACGTAAATTTTGCTAGGTCTCTCTCTCTCTCTCTCTCTCTCTCTCTCTCTCTCTCTCTCTCTCTCTCTCTCTCTAGACGATCTTTTCAAAAGCTCTTAAATCAACAGGACTGTACACGTAATGAATAAAAGGCCCATACCATAAATAGAGTATTTTTAAAATCTCTTTCTCTCTCTCTCTCTCTCTCTCTCTCTCTCTCTCTCTCTCTCTCTCCACCAACTCCAGGAGGTTCTTTTCAAAAGCTCTTAAATCAACAAGATCGTAGAAGTAATAATTTAAAAAAACCAAAACTTAAAGAAGTATTTAAAAAAAAATCCCTTCTGCTTATACCCAAAGGAATACAGGTCTCCAATGGTAATTTCGTTTAAACCAGTAGATAAGAATCACACACACACACACACACGACCGTCCTGGTGACTGTTGCTTAAGTCAAACGAAGCCAGCGCAGACAAAAGAGGCGAAAGCCTTGGAAGACAACGAGATGGATGGCGCCCAACCCAAGGAACCCTAATTTAATTACCCTGGAGATGATAGTTCTTCATGTTATCCGCCATGCCCATTTTCTCAGGTTCCTTTTTTTTTTTTTATTTTGAGTTTTCTGTAAAAGGAAACTATTGTGCCGGCTTTGTATGTTCGTCCGCAGTTTTTTCTGTCCGCAATTTTTCTGTCCGCCCTCAGATCTTAAAAACTACTGAGGCTAGAGGGCTGCATTTTGGTATGTTGATCATCCGTCCTCCAGTCATCAAACACCAAATTGCAGCCCTCTAGCCTCAGTAATTTTTATTTTATTTCAGGCTAATGTTAACCATAATCGGGCTTCTAGCAACGATTAGCATAGGCCACCACCGGGCAGTGGTTAATGTTTCACGGACCGCGGCTCATACAGCATTATACCGAAACCACCGAAAGACAGATCTATTTTCGGTGGCCTTGATTATACGCTGTAGCGGCTGTACACAAAGCTCGATTGCGCCGAAGAAACTTCGGCTCATTTTTCACTTGTTTTAATTCATTTTTATTTTTTTCCCCGACGTCCTTTGCTCCAGCTTCGCTTCTCATGCTTGTAGAAAAAAATCTGTAATAATCCTCTAGAAGACTAGCCGCGGTAAAAAGAAATCTTTAATAACCCTTTAACAGATTGACCATAAAATCTTGAATCAGTCGTAATCCCATATAACAGCTATGAAATGAATTTGAAACGCTGTCACTGCTCGGAATGGTTCATACCTGTGAGAGAGTTACTGTCGGTAAGTTAAGTTAGGGGGACCTTCGAGATTACCAGGCATTAAATTAAGAATAATATATTCATGTTTTAGCAATTTGGGGGGTTGGGCGGGGGCGGGGTGATGGCAGGAGATGGTAAACAGAAAGCGAATGTGACATATCGACCGTATGGCCGTCAACATAAAGTCTAAGATTTTAGTTGAGACGTCTAATGATTAGAACTTTCCCTGTTTGTTATATCAAAGCGAAGGGTTTTCAACGCAATCATATTATTAACTTTCTCTCCTGATGAAGCGCGTTTGATTGGAGTTAAAATGACTAATACTTTCCCCATCATGAACTGAACTGAATATAGAATTTAGGCCAAAGGCCTAGCACTGGGACCTATGAGGTCATTCAGCGCTGAAACAGAAATTGAAAGTAAAAGGTTTGAAAGGTGTAACAGGAGGAAAACCTCAAAGCAGTTGCACTATGAATCAGTTGTTACGGGAGGGTTGAGGAAAGTAAGATGGAAGAAAGAGAATATGAAAGGAAGTACAGTAAAAGGAAAGAAAGGGGTTGCAGCTAGGGGCCGAAAGCACGCTACAAAGAACCTTAAGTAATACCTACAGTGCACCGCATGAGGTGTACTGACGGCACTAACCCCCCTTACGGGAACCCCATCATGGGGAGTAACTACAATTCTAACATGTTTATATTCGTCTGATAAGGCATCAAAAACAATATGTACAAAAATAATGATTTTTGTTTATATTTTAGTGCGGGAATTAAACTCATATCGAGGGTCATCTACAACATAAAAATGTTGTAACAAATTATGTACAACAGGAAATATTATCGAGTATGAGTACATTACATGATGGTTTATGAAGGTAATATACTGCCTTTATATGACTGATGAAATGGAATAAATTGGCCATATCAGGAAACGCTGAATTTTACAGATATCGTGAAAATTGGCAGGATGCAGAAGCCTTAAGTCAAAAATATTTATGATATTAGTTATATTTTATAAGATGGTAGTGAAAAATTTTATCATTATGTTATTACAAACTGATTATATATATATATATATATATATATATATATATATATATATATATAATATGTATATGTATATATATATATATATATATTGAACCTCAATAGTATTGCATATTATTCATAATGTGAAAGATGTTTCTATAGTACTTGGTATTTTTAGTTTGCATCACCAAATCTTATTTCATTGATTTTATATATATATATATATATATATATATATATATATATATATATATATACATACATATATATTTTATATATATATATATATATATATATATATATATATATATATATAATATATATAAATATAAATAAAATCGATGAAATAAGACGATGATGCAAACTAAAAAAAGACCAAATACTGTAGCAACATCTTTCACATAATGAATAATAGCGGCAATTACTGGGGTCTCAATAAAAGTGGCGGAATTAAAGCGATACGAAATAAAACATGGCCACTTAATACTAAATTCTAACTTATAAAGCAAATGTACAAATGAAAAATGACACGCTCCGTTAACCATAATTAGGAAATGATAAGAGCAACGGAGAAAAAAAAAAAAAGTACATCATAATGAAAGACGGGATGTCCTATGGTGCAACAGAAAACGGGAAGATACTGACTGGTCAGGAGGCCAACATTACAAACTGTGACTTCATGACAGAAAATCCGAATAAACTGCCCTGTTCTTTGTGATGAGAGAACTATTCTGCCCTAAAATGGAAAACTGCAGTATCTGCAAAATTTTCGAAACTGAGATATACCATTTATTGGGCTCGCGAAACACTAGTACACAAGTTACTGCAGTTTCAGAATGATTCTTCTTCAATGCTTTAATTAGGGGTCCCATTTGCAGTAACTGCAAAATCAGTAGTAAGGCGGTTCGTGAAACGCTATACAAGTTACTGCAGTTTCAGAATGGTTCTTCAGTGCTTTATTTATGGGGTCCCATTTGCAGTAACTGCAAAATCAGTAGTAAGGCAAGGGAAAACTGCAGTATCTACTATTTTTCTTAAGTTTGTATTTTTGAGGATACTGCAATCTTCCATTTTAGGGTAGTATTAAGGTCAAGATATATATACAGCTAAGTTTATAAATCTACGCTTAAAGAACAAGTTTTATTTAAAAAATAAGAAAGGCCAGCTAGTTCTCTAAAATTACAAGATTCGTACAATGAATAATTCGTGAGTGAAACCTGTTCTCAATAGTTTACTTACTCGCTTAAAAAACTAAAAACAGCAGCAGAAACACGGTGATTCATTATATGTGTATTCTATGGTAATCAAGAACAAGAATAAATAGATCATATGCACTGTATGTATGTATGTATGTATGTATGTATGTATATAAATATATATATATATATATATATATATATATATATATATATATATATATATGTATATGTATGTATGTAATATAATATATATATTTATATATATGTATATACACACACACACACACATGTATATATATATATATATATATATATATATATATATATATATATATATATATATATATATATATATATATATATATATAATTGCACGATGATCAAAATACGTTTTAGAAAGAACACGAATATCATTCAGCATTAAAAAAAAAAGGCATCTACTTTTCTATTATACAAAATCCACAACTTCTCAGCTCAGCCTCACTTTGCCATTTTGCCAGAAAACTTCGGCCATCAAAAATGTGTTGCAACTGATGGCAACCACGTCTGAGGAAGTTTACCTTAAAAGAACAAGGCCTCTTGTCTCTTCTCACGTTATTTGGCATCTTTCAACTATACCCTAGCCATTGTAAAAACAGCAATCTAAATGATTCTCTTACACCATGGTCCAAAATCACCACCACCACCACCATCGTTGCCCTTTTTCCATTATCCCCCATTTTTTCTCCACTTTTTGACTAATGATACCCGTTCCCCATTACCGGAGAGCTAAAACATTGAGTCTGTGGACATCCTCTGTGTTCCTTCACAGACTTACACGAGTCTATTCCACTCGTCTGGTTCCTCTCGTCCCATCTTATTCCAGTTCCAGCGTCCAACTTCCATTCCGGAGGACCACCTCCCTCTTGTTTCTTGTCCTCCTCCCACCTCACCTAAGACGACCTTCCTTCCTCTAAGCCGCGCCCTAATGAGAGGCGCTGATGATGGACCTGTGCACAAAAAGGTCTCCGAAAGAAGTCGAAAGATGATCCCTTTTGGAAATAAGATGGAGAGACAAATGAAGAGGTTCTTGCCCCGGCTCTCTCATCTTGGTCATGCCTCTTTCCTGTCCTGACTTGGTAGGTGGGGGTATTGGAAGGGAAGGGGGTTCCTAGGGAGAGAGGGAGGGAGGGAGGGGGGGTGTGAGTGAGTAGCCCGTGTCAAGAATTCATTTGGGGGTCCCTCTGGTTGAGAGCTGATTAATTGCCTTCCAGAGGAACCACCACAGCCATCAACGATCTATCCAAGTGTTGCTCTTTTACCATCTCTCTCTCTCTCTCTCTCTCTCTCTCTCTCTCTCTCTCTCTCTCTCTATAACGAAAAACAAAGTAAGAAACGAATTTCAGTACGTGGATGTCCAAACCAGAAGCGCGAATTGCATTTCAAAGATTCCTAACGAATTTCAAACATATAGCTAAGCTGGAGTAAAATCCAGCATTGTAAGAACGTAAATTATACGAACATAAACAAAGAATATTTCAACGATACTCTTTCTTGGGATAGCTCGTCCTGTCAATCCATTAAGAATACAGTTATGCTTAATTTCATCTATAGCTGCCCAATGTAACATAACGTGAAATTTTCTCTGCCATGCTCGACCGTTTCAAGGGACTACTGAGAACCAATCCTTCATGGCTAACTTAACCACTTTACAAAAATATACTTCAATAAGCTATAATACTATTAACGTCACGTAATACTTCAGAACACAACATCTGAGACAAAATTTTCTGAGCCAGCAAGAAATAACAAGTAAAAATGCACCAAGTTTCTTCGCCGCAATCGAGTTTTCTGTACAGCGCATAATCGAAGCCACCGAAAATAGATCTATCTTTCGGCGGTCTCGGTATAATGCTGTATGAGCCGCGCCCCATGAATCTTTAACCACGGCCAGAAGCACGATTATCGCTAACTTTAACCTTAAATAAAATGAAAACTACCGAGGCTTGAGGGTTGAAATTTGGTATGTTTGATGATTGGAGGTTGGATGATCAACATACCAATTTGCAGCCCTCTAGACTCAATAGTTTTAAGATCTGAGAAAAAGTGAGGACAGAAAAAAGTGCGGACGGACAGACCAAGCCTGCACAACAGTTTTCTTTTACAGAAAACTAGAAAGGCAGATCACAAACACAGGCAAAAAAAAAAAAAAAAAAAAAAAAACAGAAAGAGACACATTCACAGAGAGAAATTCTACAACATATTCAAGAGAAACTTTTCCTCGGACTAGATCATCACCAGGAGACAGATGATTATTTAAGTCAGTTGTCCCCCCCCAACCCCACCCCCGGGTCTCCTTATCCTTCCTTTTCTCAGCTACGGAAATATATATGTTTTTCTGTCTTCAAAAACTTTCTGCTAGGTCGTGAGGGAAATACGTAAGTAGCAACTCTCATGGTGTCATTATTTACCTGATGAACAAACGGAAACTGATTTTAACAGCTACAGTTTCTTTAAATATATTATTATTACTATTATTATTATTATTATTATTATTACTGGAAAAAGGGAATGCTACAAGCCTAAGAAGTTTGGTGGGAAAAGAAAGCCTAGTGCGGAAAGAGAAACAGCGAAATAAAGAGTAAACTATAAAAGAGAAATAGGAAAAACTAATAAGATGAAACCAATTAACGAATAAATGAGAGGCATGTCAGCCTGCTCAAAAAAAGCATTTTCCTTGTTTTAAATATCAAAAGTTCAAACGATCCGCCTACTTCAGGACCAGAATCTACGAATTTCTCCGTAACAGAGGAAACTGAAACATTTGCTTCAAAGGTACCCATACAGGCCCCTGCAAAAGCCAGACTTGGACGTAGAAAACAGATGAATACTTTTAGGGTAGGCATGTAAGATGCTTCTTTTACATAGCAATATAATACATACATACTACTGAGGACTTTATTTTTCAATTTACTAATTTACTGAGCATATAGCAATATAAAAATACTGTGACAATCCCTTCAACTTGGCTGATCTTGAGACTGTTTTATCTTGGCATTTTTCTGGGGCTCAAATCACGTTACTTACAATCCCTTGACCTTTTCTGTTATATTTGCCTGAAAGAGGAGAATGGAAAATGGACAAAAATGAGTGCTTATTGTTAGACAATTTTGTTTAAAATCCAGCAGACAATTTGCTGTCCTTTTCTGCTATTTTCGCAAGAAAAAGGAGAACGGAAAATTGCGCAAAAATTAGTGTTTATAGATAGACAATTTTGCTAAAAATCCAGCAGAATTTGTTACACTGAATTAGTCGAAAACCATAACTGTATACGTGTATACATAACAGAGAATATAACTAACTTTTATCAATATTTTTTTATATTTGGGATTTGACTAACATATGCGTCTTTCTCCTTTTGCATCTGAATGAAATGACATAAA
This sequence comes from Macrobrachium rosenbergii, assembly GCF_040412425.1. Classification (NCBI taxonomy): domain Eukaryota; kingdom Metazoa; phylum Arthropoda; class Malacostraca; order Decapoda; family Palaemonidae; genus Macrobrachium; species Macrobrachium rosenbergii. The sequence continues at coordinate 35,824,654 of NC_089757.1, read as the reverse complement.
CGAATTAACCTTAAACTGAAGACGAATTGAAATTCTTGCTTAGAATAATAAAAATACTTTCAGGAATGAAATCATGTCCCAGGAATATTAGATAATTTAAACCTTCGCTTGAAAAATCTTTATAAAGGATATTAATGCTTCCACTGGGTTTATGCCCGGTTATCTAGAATCGTCTTTGCTTTTGCTTCCGTCGAAGATATTTCTTACGTATTTATTTATTCATTTATTTATTTGTTAGCTGTATAACGCAAACAGTTTTGTGAGGTTTTACTGAAATTTCATAATCGTTTATTCTAGCAAATAATAAGGTAAAATGAATCACAGTGATTAAGGTGCGCGGTCTATTTCTCAATGAACACAAAAGCCAGCATAGATAAGTTCAAATCAAGCAAAAAAAAAATAAAAAAATAAAAAAAATAAAGCTTGAAAGGAAAGTCCATAATTGTAGCAGACACTTATTCAAACAGGTAATTCCCAAAGAAAGATATTTATCAGAACTCAACATATTAGTGAATAAACAACTGTGCCATTTGGCACCAAAAGATTCATGATGGCTGCATTCATGATATAGGAGTCGGTGATATACATTATACAGACATAATTCCCAAAGGGGATATCTATTAGAACTCCATACATTAGAAAATAAACGGCTTTGCTATTTGGCACCAAAAGATTCATGATGGTAGCTTACATAAAATAGAAGTCGGTGATATATAATGAAATAAAAACGAAAATGGAAAATGGAAAAGGGAGTCAACTCGATACATTAGTAAATAAATGTCTTTACTATTTGACACCAAAAGATTTATGATGGAACCATACATACAATAGGAGATGGTGATATACATATAAACAAAAAAAAAAGGAAAATGGAAAAGGAGGTCAGCTCGATATATTGTTAAATAAACGACTTTGCTATTTGGCACCAAAAGATTTATGATGGTAGCATGCATAAAATAGGAGACAGTGAAGTGGTGATATACATATAAACAAAAATCAAAAAAAGGAAAACGAAAATGGAAAAAGAGGGGTCAGGGGTCCTAGAACCCCCCCCCCCAAGCTGAAAAGTCCTCGTATATTTTTGATGGTAACATACATAAAATAGGAGACAGTGAGGACGGTGATATACACATAAACAAAAATAAAAAAAGGAAAACGAAAATGCAAAAAGCGGGGTCAGGGGTCGTAGACCCCCCAAAAAGTAGAAAAAATCATCGAAGATTTATGATGGTAGCATACATAAATTAGGAGACAGTGAGACGGTGATATACATAGAAACAAAAATCAAAAAAAGGAAAACGAAAATGGAAAAAGGGGGTCAGGGGTCCTAGAACGAAAAAAAAAGAAAGTCGGAAAAGTCATTGAAGATTTATGATGGTAACATACATAA
>NC_089757.1:35810764-35818264 GCF_040412425.1 Macrobrachium rosenbergii | reverse complement strand
ATTCAGAGTACATAATCTGTCATGAATTTCAGAATATCTAAACTGCCATGAAATTCAGAATACATAATCTGTCATGAAATTCAGAGTACATAATATGTCATGAATTTCAGAATATCTAAACTGTCATGAATTTCAGCATATATAATCTGTCACGAATTTCAGAATACATAATCTGTCATGAAATTCAGAATAGGCTACACATTCTGTCATGAAATTCAGAATACATAATCTGTAATGAAATTCAGAATAGGCTACATAATTTGTCATGAAATTCAGAATACATAATTTGTCATGAAATTCAGAATACATAATCTGTCATGAATTTCTGAACAAATAAACTGTTACGAAAATGAGAATACATAATCTGTCATGAATTTCAGAATATCTAAGCCGTCATGAAATTCAGAATACATAATTTGTATTCGTACAGAAAAGATTCGGGAGAAGTGTACCTACCTAACAAGACAATGAACTACGTCTGCAATGTATCCTTTTTGCTGTCCGGTTCAACAAGCGCAAGCAACAAGCAACAGTCTCCGACAGCAGTTGGCAACCAAGCAATCATCTCAAAAAAAAAAAAACAATGAAAATATTCTTGAGCCCTAGCAACAATCCTCGACCGCTAAGGAAAGCAGCAAGCAGCCCGACTCAAGGAGAGGAAGAAGGATAAGTTGGGAGTGCTTGCAAGCAAGTCTGAACTTCAAAATCTCTTCAGTACCACGTCCAAGTCCTATTCTTTGTTTCGTTTAAGTTACTTCGCCCAAGAGACGTAATGATCATTATTTTACATAGGTATGTGACTGCAAGTTAGTGACATAATGATCATTATTTTACATAGGTGTGTGATTGAAAGTTAGTGACATAATGATTATTATTTTTCATAGGTTTGTGACGGCAAGTTAGTGACATAATGATCATTATTTTACATAGGTGTGTGATTGCAAGTTAGTGACACAATGATTATTATTTTTCATGGGTATGCGATTGCAAGTTAGTGACATAATGATCATTATTTTTCATAGGTGTGTGATTGCAAGTTAGTGACGTAATAATCATTATTTTTCACAGGTGTGTGACTGCAAGTTAGTGACATAATGATAATTATTTTTAATAGGTGTGTGATTGCAAGTTAGTGACATAATGATCATTATTTTACATAGGAGTGTGACTGCAAGTTAGTGACATAATGATCATTATTTTTCATAAGTGTGTGATTGCAAGTTAGTGACGTAATGATCATTATTTTTCACAGGTGTGTGACTGCAAGTTAGTGACATAATGATCATTATTTTTAATAGGTGTGTGATTGCAAGTTAGTGACATAATGATCATTATTTTACATAGGTGTGTGACTGCAAGTTAGTGACATAATGATCATTATTTTTCATAGGTGTGTGGTTGCAAGATAGTGACATAATGATCATTATTTTTCATTGGTTTGTGATTGCAAGTTAGTGGCATAATGATCATTATTTTTCATTGGTTTGTGATTGCAAGTTTGTGAGTCAAATTTGGCAATACATTCCAAATTGTCTGAAATTCTGCACCTGTCATGTCCAATAGTTCGCCAGAATTCCTGTGCTTGTATTAAGGTGCAACACAGATATTTTGCAAGGTACAGACTTTGAAAATTACTGACAGCACAAATAAATCTAGAGCTATCACATTTGTATTCTGTAAAAGTAAAGTTCTTAGAATTCACATAATATTCCCATAAAAAAAGTCTAGATTCATCACGATGGATTCTACAGTCAAATGTTAGCAATATCAAATATTTGTAACATGTCTTTGCTTCTCTCTCTCTCTCTCTCTCTCTCTCTCTCTCTCTCAAATTTTTCCGTCAAAGCATCGCTCCAAGTGTCAGAAAACAACAGGTGAATTGATCTTCGTGGCGCCGTTCTGTGGTGGCATTACCTCGTCCTACCTAGATTGAACAGATGAAGAATTGACAAGCAGACGCAGCGAAGCTTAAGGGCATAACTTGAAGGGGAAGACGAACGGACAAGCATCACGGTATACAGATTTCCCAGTCATCAATCAGAGATAAAAGCGTCCCCCTCCCCCCCCCTCTCTCTCTCTCGTTCTCCCTCCCTCAGAACTCCTTTTTCCGTTCTCTCCTCGCGTTGCCCTTAAGCCTAATTGACGTTGAACCAAAACGGGTCAAAATGATATCTGGCACCGACTCTGACCTTTGAAGGAGAAGCCGTTGTTTACCGGAACAGTTTGAGGTTTGAAATATTGAAATAACCCTTATCTCGCGCTCAATATTTTATTAAGTGTTGCGATAAACAGTCGGTCCATCTTCAAAGGCTCTCTCTCTCTCTCTCTCTCTCTCTCTCTCTCTTTACCCTACTTGTGTGGTCATTCTTTATACGATATTATCGTCGGCCGGCGAGTCGGCAAAACGTCCCTTTGAGCGGCCTTCGACGCATAAATAAAAAATTAGAATAATTCTAACGCTATTTTGTTATTTTACCTTATTTATTGAAGTTTCTTAACATTATTTTTTAATTTTATTTTATTTGCTGGCGTTTCTTATCTCTATTTTTCATCGTACTTTATTTACTGATGTTTCTTAACATCATTTTATATTTTTATCTTATTTATTGACGTTTCTTATCTTTATTTTTCATTTTATTTTATTTAATGATGTTTCTTATCGCTATTTTTTCTATTTTATCTTAGTTACTGACGTTCCATATAAAATAATACGCCAACTGACTATTTCTTCGTTTTTTGGTAGGAAAGCTTGCCGAATATCATCTACATGACTACAGTATCGTACTTACTGTAGATACGTAAAAGAAATTCGACAGTAACATGAATATTTTTCTAAATGAATGATATTGTGGAATTTCATTATCATTCGAATATCATTATCATGCACAGAAAGGCTTGCGCACCACATTTTCAAAACATTTTTCAGTTCCAGTTAACAATAATTTATTACTTGTGTTTCCATGTCTATTTCGTGAATAATAGGTTACCATAAATCATGAAGATTACTTTTGTAGTGGGAAAACAAAATAGCTGCGCGGCAAAAACACATCCACACACACACACACAAAATGGCAGAGCACAGAATTTTTAATTAATATCTAAGTATTACTCATTTTAAAGCATCAAAACAGTTAATATCTCTGAACACCACAGAGTAATAATTACGACAAATATTTAGTCAGAGTTTTCCGTTTTGATATGACCGCTCTGTAATCGGTCCCATACGCTTGAAAAAATTATTATTATTATTATTATTATTATTATTATTATTATTATTATTATTATTATTATTATTATTATTATTATTATTATTATTATTATTATTCAGTAGATGAAACCCATTCATGTGGAACAAGCCCACCACAGGAGCAGTGACTTGAAATTCAAGCTTCCAAAGACTATGGTGTACATTAGGAAGAAGTAGGAGGAAGTAAAGGGTAATACAGAAAGAAGAGATCTTACTTATTTTTAAAAAAAATTAATATATAGATAAACAGACAAAAACGTACTAAATATGCCCGAAGATTTATTAGACAATAAAGGCCAAGAAGTTGTAAACAAATCTTCCCATATTTACTAGGCTGCAAAAGAAAAGGACTATAAAGGAAGTTTGGCAAAATGGCCAAACAATTTGACAAGTACCAAAAAATCACTGAAGGTCAGTAATTTCTCGACTCTCCACCGACACTCAAACCGTATCCTTCCTATGTTGTTTTCCCAACCTCAGCTGATTTTTTAGGGAGTGCGTGCACTAGACACAACATGAAATACTTAATGACTGGTAATAAGAATAACGATAAAAAAATCAGATTCAAGAACATTCAATTCAACAACATGTAGCATCTAAAAGTGACAATTCGTGACATTATATCAAAGGATTAGGTAAAATACAACCTGGAGCTAGACCTAAGACTTTTACTTTCCAAGGCTTGTAACTACGCAAAATACAAAGCGAAGAGAACACAGTACGGTAACAATTTCAGATTCACAGAAAGGAATCTAGTCTTTGAACTGTAAAGACATCAATAAATGAAGATTTAGCAGGAACCTATTGCACAGATCCGTTAGACAGTTCCTGTAAATACAGTAAACAGTTAGAGATTATTTTGTAAAATTTCAAAACAGTCGATATTAAGAATTATAAGTGATCAAAGAGGTATATTAAGAATTAAGTATGTCTAAGCCACCACTGTATTAAGAGGAAAAAACATAAATAAGAATCAGTTTTAAAGCAAAGCGGACTGCAGATGGCTACCATGGAGCCTGCTACCACGTCTACGTACCTGAACCAATTTGATGTTTCTTAACAACTTGTAAGTAAAACAGCCCTCACAGCTTTCATGCAACAAAGATTCGATTGACCTTGAAGAGTGAAACGTTCCCCGTCACCCCTGAGAGAGCGCAAATCTCTCAAGAGAAATTAAGAAACAAAAGAGAGTACTGAAGAGGGAGATACCGGATGTCAACAATCCATCAAGGTGAAGGAATGGTTGACAATGCAACACAGTATGCAGTTAGAATGGATTCATAATAAAATATGCTATTTTACTTGACATTAACACTAGCTTAAAAGACACGTTACATATTTTCTTCAGCTAATGGAAGATTTTTTATGACGCTATATTTGATGCAATACAGTTTGCAACTTTTGGTTGGGGGAAAAAATGAAAGACGATTCCTTTCACGATCTCCCTGCCACAGGCTTCAATGAATGGTAAAGAACGAGAAAACACTGTACATTCATAAGCCTGTTTGGAAAAAAATACGAAAAACATAGTTACGCCTAACCTGACCTCTACTGGATTCGGATATATATCAAAGGGATTATTCCTATAGTCCCGTACTTAATGTACAGTAATAACCTGAGGATTAGTTACAAAAATAACAGAAGTTTAAAAGACGATGCGATGTGAGGATACACCAAAGTAGTTACTGTGAAATAGTAAGATGCAGTAGTTATTATGAAAAAGTAAGATGCAGTAATTACGTGAAACAGTACGGTGCGGTAATCACTGCGAAACAGCAAGATGCAGTAATTACTGTGGAACAGCAAGATGCAGTAATTAGCCTACTGTGAAACAGCAAGATGAGGCAATCATTGTGAAACAGCAAGAAGCAGTAATTACTGTGAAACAGCAAGATGAGGTAATCATTGTGAAACAGCAAGAAGCAGTAATTACTGTGAAACAGCAAGATGAGGTAATCATTGTGAAACAGCAAGATGCAGTAATTACTGTGAAACAGCAAGATGAGGTAATCATTGTGAAACAGCAAGATGAAGTAATCATTGTGAAACAGCAAGATGCAGTAATTACTGTGAAACAGTACGATGCAGCAGTTATTGTGAAACAGTACGATGAGGTAGTTACTGTGGAACAGCAAGATGCAGCAGTTATTACGAAACAGTAAGATGCAGCAGTTATTACGAAACAGCAAGATGCACCAATTACTGTGAAACAGTACGATGCAGTAGTTATTGTAAAAAAAGTAAGATGCAGCAATTACGTGAAACAGTACGATGCGGTAGTTACTGTAAAAAAAAAGTAAGCTGCAGCAATTACGTGAAACAGTACGATGCGGTAGTTATTGTAAAAAGAGTAAAATGCCGTAATTACTGTGAAATAGTAAGATGCAGACGTTATTCAGCGCCACTCTTGTGCCTAATGCTCCGCAACCCGGGCACAAACACTTGCCGAAAGAAATGGGCCGAACATTTTTCAAAGTCGAGTGATGGCGACGCAAGCGAAGGCACTTCCACAGAAAATATTAATGTGGCATGCACGCTTGTGGTGCCAAAGCTGATTTTTTATGTTTTTAATTTACAGATAATTCTCATATAAAATCTATCATATCTATTAAAGAAATGAAAACATGAATTTCAGCTCCGCATCTAAGTTCGCGACAATTGTCGATGAGCTTTACTTGAAAAATTTGTTTTAAAACACGATTTTATTATTTTTAAAACACAAGGATTGAGACACACAAGGATTTCTTACAATTAATCATGTCTGCAAAAATAAAAGCGTGGTCCCCAAACATGGAAGGAAATGTTACAAGTAATAAAAAAACTAAATTTTCTTTTCTAGTAGCGCTTCCTTCCATGTTTGGGGCGCACGCTTTTATTTGTCCATCGGATGAAGAAAACAGGTCGAAAATTGAGTTACAAGATTTGACCCAAACAGACAGACAAACAGACGCAGAAGTCAAGTTAAATAAGAGCATGTAAACACAGTAAAATGTGGATCTCGTTTCCGTAAACAAATCGAGTACCGAAGAACATCAAAGAACTTCAGACGCCAAAGTTACAATTTCATATTTCCCTTAGACATTAATAGCACTTTTGGGTTCACTCACATCCCTCAGTGTATAAGATGCATTACTGGGACGCCAATTCGGCGACACTTCAGATTTCAAAACCCACAAGCCAACAGGAATCCAGGTTAAAAAAAAGTCACAGTTAAAAAAAGTCACAGGAAAAAAGTCACTAATATTTTTTAGATAGTGACCCCCAAGGGTTTTAACCTGGTATGTATCCACCTTTGCGGCGTGCTTAGTACAAGCCCGTTGGGAATGACACCATCTCGTCACGTCACCGTCAAGCACACGGCAACCACCGTCACATCACATCACGACACGTTTTCTTGGAAAGAATATTTTGACGTGACGTGACGTGACGGTGCTTATGCCTGTGAGTCGCTGAAGTTGGGCGCGGACTGAACGAGATTTTGACGGATAGTGTGAATACAAGGCACGACTGATGGGACGGTGGCGTGACGTGACGTGTCGGTGACGTGATGGTATAATGTGAATCAGCCTTGAAAATTACAGCGGAAACTAAAATGATTTAAAACCCGTTCGTGTTCCTGTTCAACTTGCAGCAATATGGGAAGGAAACACGTAGACAATCAGTTCCTAACAAAAGATCTCCCGATGTACCTTTCACACTAACATATTTTTTTGAGAATGTCGTATAATTTAACTGAACAATTGCTTGAACTGTCAAAATAAGTTGCACAACTTTAAAAACTGCATTTTATGAGACTGTTTGAAGCAGGCGAGTCCTTCAAATGAATTCATTTACGTACCGTTTGGAATCTTTAACAATAATTTCGTTCCATTGGCTTCTAACAAACCGACAGGCAATGTTATTTTAGCTCGGGACCGCAATGCTACAACTCTCTGATCACTGTGGGATTTTGTGCTTATAAAACCCAACCCCGGGTGCATTTTCCCGAGGTGCAACCGAGTACCGGGACCTCTCCCTGAAAAAAGTGGGACGCCATATCTTGAAAATTAACCATAGAAGTTTCTTGAAAATAATCTCATTATGTTTCACATACCCAAATTACACTGGAGGCACTTATCTAACCTAACCCAACCCAACCTAGCCTAACCTAACCTAACCTAGGGGCATGGCAAAAAACCAGGGGTGGTGCAATACTAGCATACATCTCAGGAATTTGCAGCCGCGGTTGGGAAACATTCCAAGTCAGGTAAGAT